>NW_009732221.1:559-1380 GCF_000703405.1 Apaloderma vittatum | reverse complement strand
AGATGAGTTAGTTATTACGTGGCGGACAGCTGACACTGCTTTAACTGGATTACAGCCTGCCGAGGAACTTCTGCAAATGGCAACCCCTAATTTGCATCGATCAGGGCACGGCAGAACATGTTTGTGATAAAGTGTCTGTGGATTCATGTGATCCTGATACTACTGATCCTGAGAAGGACTCAGACTTATACCTATCTATAAAGTCTCTTAAAACTATGGCAGTGGAATCTCCAACAGCAGAACAAATTCTGCAAGATAAATCACGGCTGCCCTCTCCTATCAGTATTTCAAATGCACCTGCAACAATTGCTCGAGCGGCACTACCACATGCAGGGGCAGAGCTACCTTTAAAAGAATTTTTAGAGCGTCCTGTGATGTCTGTGTTGGCACCTTCCTATAAACCTGTTGTTGAGAAAATAAAGGAGGAAGCTATTCAGAAAGGCAATTTCGCTATGTGGATGGCATGTCCTGTGCTGTATCAGCCAAACCGACCTCCCGAATATCAGCAATTCATGGATGAGATTGTTAAAGAAGTACGGAAGGCCACACGAGAATATGGGCTGCAGAATAATTATACTATGAATTTGTTGCAAACAATTGGAGAGTCTCATACTATGACACCATATGATTGGAAATCTCTGATGAGATTGGTTCTGAGTGCAGCACAATATACCGTTTGGTTCGCAGAGTATAGGGAATTTGCCACGGTTCAGACTATGGATAACATTGCAAATTTAACCCCAGGTGGTCTGGCAGAATATATGGGAGAAGGACAATATTCCATGCCGCAAGCTCAAGCAAATTTAGCAAGGCCGATCTTA
>NW_009732221.1:0-511 GCF_000703405.1 Apaloderma vittatum | reverse complement strand
TTTGAGCCGTGTCCCTGAAGTATGGGTACGGCAATTATCTTTTGCAGCGATACGGCAGGGTCCGCAAGAACCTTATGTTCCATTTATTGATAGAGTGCAGACTGCTTTAACTCGCCAGACAGACAATGAGGAAGCGCTACAAACACTCTTAATGCAGTTAGCCTGTGAAAATGCGAATGCTTATGAAAAGGCTGATGCTGACTGCCAGCGTGCTGTTTTGCCATTGCGAGACTCTGCAAAGAGTGTAGCTGAATTCATCAGGGCTTGTCAAAATATAGGCTCTGAGGAGCATAAAGCTGCATGGTTAGTAGATGCTTTCGCACAACAGCTTGTTGTAAGACAGGCAGAAGCAAGGTGCCTTGAATGTCAGCAACCAGGTCATCTTCAAAAGGATTGTCCCAATAAAAAGCCAAGCACTGATACACAGGGAACAGAAAAGAGGCAGAAAAAACCAAAGGATTTATGCCCCAAGTGTAAAAAGGGATATCATTGGAGTAATCAGTGTCGGTCT
>NW_009732220.1:1075-8939 GCF_000703405.1 Apaloderma vittatum | reverse complement strand
CACGCTCAATTCCCGTGTGGTTTTCTGCTTCCGCCCCAGCCTGCTTTTTCTACATCGTCATTTTCTACGGGAGACGTATTGTGTGCAGTAAGAGCAGCAATAGACTCTGATGTTTCAGGTCCCTTTTGGGTTTTTGGCATTTTTAGGTTTTTCAGATCTGCTCTTTAAATAGGGAGAGAAAAGCATGGACAGTTGTTCGGGCAAGACTTTTAAAAGTGATAGAATGTGGACTCAGTTTTCAGTCTGTTTTCTGTGTACTGATCCAGTTGCATGAAAGTAGTGTGCAGTAGCCTCCCTTTGAATACCTGAGGATGTACTGGTTTGCAGAGGGCGCTGCAGGTCAGGCCTTGAGCTCTGGTGAGGTTGTTGGAAGAGCTCCTTGGACCATTTGCAGTGCAACAGTCATTGACTTTCTTAAATACTTCATTTGGCTTATTTTTGATATGTGTTTGTCTGGTAGACACTGCCTTGCTTTGTTCCGCTTGTTTTGGCAACTTCTTTCAGAGCACTGGCTTTCAAGTAGAGGTTTCTTTTTTAATGAGGAATGAAGGAATTGCAGAGATTTATGATTGATTGTGGCATTGATGAAGGGGTTAACTAGAACGATGTAAGAGAGTCTTGTGGGAAAGCAGGTGGGGCAGCCCCTCGGTGGGGATAAATGGAAGGAAATGCTGTTTTTCCCTTTTCTTTCAGGGCAGGCATGAACAAAGTCAGGAAGCTGAGAGAGGTCAACAGAGATCTGTGGGCTGGATCATGAAAGAGTTGCTGGTTTTGTTTTGTTTTCTTTTTTTTTGTGTGATGCAGACTAAAAGGTGTCTTTGCTGTTTTGTTTTCTGTTACGCTTTTTTCTGTAGGCTAGGTTTAGGCTAAATCATCCACTTTAATCTGATCGGACTCTACTCAGTTCCTGGTAAGACTCGATGGCTTGTGCAACAGTAAAATTGTGATAGCTTCTTAAGTGGGAAAGATATCACCTTGGTGATTTCTTTCATTCCAGGAAACATGCAGGTAAAACCACAAGAGGTTTATTTGTTACTCCCTCAAACTTGAAACATTGATTAAAAGAAAGTAGGGAGGGAGAATAGTAAGTAAAGATGGTTATTCGATCTTTCTGTCGTAGCCCCACCTGAAATACAATAGAAATAAATCTGTTATTTCTAGCCAAATATTATACAATAGCTGCGTGTTTCCTACCGCCGTGAGCATTTCCCCTCTGTGTGACATATGCATAGGAGTAAAAACTTTTAAAATAAAAGTATATAGGTGAATCTGTACTCTGAATTCTAGGCTTCAAAACAACCAATGTGGCTTTACTGAGCAGGTCTGATTGCCACGCTGGCTCGTCCCCTCCGGTCCTACTCTAAGCCTTTGTTGCTGAAAGAAGAAAAGAGAACCCACTAACTGAAGATTTGCTGTTGTATTTTTTTCTGATAACGTATCGGTAGTACTGGACAGTAATCGGATAATACCCAATATAATTGTTCTTTCTTTCTCTGAGCAGTGAAAATTTGTTTTGATAACGAGACCTTAGTTCACCTGATGTATCTGGGAAATGCGGCAGTGTTGCCAGGTATTAATATTCAAACAGCTTTTCATTGCTGCTTTGATACATATCAAGGATTCTGATCGCAAGTTATTATTTCATAAAAATTTCTAATGGGGTGGGAGTAAAAAACCTTTATTAAATGGCATGAACTTCTGCATCTGAATGTAATAAAATAACATTTTATGATATATTTTTAGGGATAGGAGATTAAAATGCATATTAATTAAATGAATAATGAAAACCTTTATGAGAATCTGCTACGAGTTGCAAGTAGCTGTTTAATCAAATTCTTTCTATGGAAAAACGAATTTTATTATAACATAATTAGCCTCTCTATTGTGTTTTTAATACAACTTGTGCTAAAGTGTGTTTGATCTGGAGTTTGCTCATGGCAATTAGCAGTGAAGGAATTGAACTTTTTTGCTTTATTCTAGGCTTTGTAAATTATAAATGCCATATCTGGGGAAAAGGGATGTGATTTTTTTAAAGCACTACAATACTACTGGAAATATATTGGGTAGTCATTAGTAGTAGCGAAAAGAAATGGTGAGAAACTGCGCTTTCTAAAGCTGCAAATGTAGGGTAATATATTTTTTTTCTGTCATGGATGTGAACTATTCTGCCATGTCCTGTCTAAATCCTGGACTGTGCGAAAGCTGGAGCTTTTTGTGTACTACAGAGCTGTCCTGCTTGATTCTGTCTGTAGCCGCAGATCAGAGAGAGGAGGATGGCAGGCGCTGGTGGTCGCGGTGCTGCTGGGACTCTCACCTTTTTTCCCATTGAGGTACTGCTGATAGACCACTTGGGCACTGGCCATGTGGGTAGCCCTTCCACAGGCGGGTGGTACTGACTACCTGAGCTGCCGTGTGCCCTTTCCCAGTAAGAGAAAAGGGCAAGATCTCTGTGAACATGGTGGTTCAAAATCACCCTGATGTCTGGCTGCTAAAACACCAGACGTGCTTGGAATTTGGATGCATCCCGTAGCACTGGTAAGTACGAGTCCTTCAAAGTCAGAGGGTTCAACCCCACCGGCTGCTGAAGCCAGACTGTGCTCTTGGGGCTTTTCCCTTCCGTGCCCTGGGAGCTTTACTGACAGCTTTCCAAAGAGTGGGAGAAAACTTCTTTAATAGAAAGTCCTTTAGTGAATTTATGTCTAGTCTGAGTTCACTTAGAGCATTATCTATACCGATGTTTCTGTGGTTGAGCTCACTGTGGTATGAAGCCTGGTATTGTCTTCAGGGTAAAACTCATTAATGCACAGCAAATCCAAATTTGAGATTGGCTTTTATGTAGTAAAAAAAAAAAGTAATAAAAATACAGTACAGGAATATAAAAAGAAACTATCCAGTGCAAACATCTTTATACAGTGGAACTTGATACAATGTTCCTTAAAATAACTTTATAAAACAGGCTTAAAAATAGAGATTACAAATAATGCTATACGGATGAGACTGAGCAAAGTACTTTGCCTACTGCACTAAATAATTTCATAACTATACCTGTTGATAGCCAATATCTTAATTACTGATGAAAATCTTAAAGTGTAAGTATTATTAGTTAGCATTCTTTATAGTATACTGACATATGGAACCTCAGTAGTGTACACTGGACTGGTTTGAGCAAAAAAGAAGAGAATGAACACATTAAAAATAAAACAAAACTGTCATCCCAAAATGTACTTCTTTTGTAAAGGATGTGGTGCAAAGCTGATTTGACTGATGGACAGAATTCTGCTTAGTTTTCCTTTAGTTCATATTTGAAAATTTGAGTGATTGTCTTATTGATAACAGTGGGTGTTTGTGTCCAGCTCAGTATCGTACTGGATGATCCTTTGCAGTAGTGAGGACTAATGCAAGACCATATTATATTACTTGTTAATTCCTGCCAAGAGAGCTTTTTGGGGGGGAAGGGAGTGTAAATTAGAGATGACGTGAATAAGTGAAAAGCAAATTTGTAAGGTTCCATTATACTGATTTAGGAAAAAAAAGAAAAAAGATTTAGTGTTATTTGGTTAGCTACCAAATTTAAATAAATCAACTAAACTAATACATACAGTGCCAGCACAGATTCTGCGGAACTGAGTATCTGTGTGGTAGGGCTCTGCTCCTGTTGAAGGCAATGGGAATCTGCATTGCCAGAAGCCAGAGACAGGCCATTGTCCTGAGAGACCTGATTTTTACAAAATGTATTTGGCTGGGTAACTTCCTGCATGGGAAGTTTAATTCTGTTCATTCTGTGGCTCTTCATCAGGCGAGAAACTAAACATACGCTTACCAGGGACTCAGCAGTTGCAGCTCCAAAATCTTACTTATGTTTGCAGTTCTTTTATGCAGACAAATAAGTGGGTGTGTAGCATTCTGATTTGGAAGGCTACAATATTTTCCTAGGTGGAAAATACCCGTTTTACAGTACCTGCTTAGAAAAAAATCAGAACAGTTTCACAGTAATGAGGCCCTTCATTGATTTGTCCCTGAAAGTATACAATTGCTTTAATAACATTGAATAAAACCCCCTCTGTAGAAATCTAGAGAGACCTATGTTGCCATCTAGAGAGATTTACAGTATTAACATTAGTCTTAACATTCCCCTGATCTCTACATTTCCTGCCCTGCAGGATATGTTCCATTGACTAACACTGAGATCCTATTTATAGAAAGAAAAAACAATGTAGCTGCTAGCTAGAGCAAATTCTAACATGCCAGAAAGGTGCCTGAAATCATCATCGGGCTGTTAAAAATGACAGATGAAACCAGATTGTGCATCTAAAAATTCTGTCTAATTTTATCTTTAGTAACTCATACATGTGGTAGAAGACCATAAAGCAAGAATGATTAATAGACAGGAAAGAAGGAAAAATCATGCCTCTTTTTGAAAGTGATGGAATAATTTCTAATATTAAGTGATAGACCATATGTTCCTCCTCTCCTCTGCTGGGTAAGCATAAACGTGGCATATCAATAAAGATGTTACAAGAGGGCCAAGCAAACCAGCTGGCTGGAGATACAGGATGATGTTCAAAACATTCCTTCCCAATGCTCCTGAACCTTTCTGATGCAGTGGATGGTGACCTTGAATGCATGTTGATGAGGACAGTAAAAGGGAGAGAAACGAAGGAGAAACTGGAAACAAACCCACTTTTTAAGGAGAAGTGTCTCTCTGGGTAGAGAGGGCGTGCTAGGAGACAGATCCTCAGGCAGCACTTTGGGAGAAAGATCTGACTTAGCTAGGATGGCAGTGCTGGGGGAAGTCAGTGTATGTGAGCTGTGTGATTCTTTTTAGTCCTAGTGCTGTCAGGGTTTTTTCATGTCTGGTTGAAATCCTAGTACAGCTTGGGTGAAGAGCTGAGTTCTTTGGCCATTGGGAGGCTCTTAATGTCTATCTGTAGTGGGAAGAAGAAAATTCATGTCTAATTTGAACTTAATACACAAAATCTTCACTTGGTTCTGATCCATACAGCTCAGCTAACATTTTAAACCTGGGACCCCAGTCATTTAGAAAGTCATAATCAATGTCTGAGTCTGAGGAGCCCGATTCCAAAGAACTGAGAGATTCCGCAATGGACTCGGCACCTTCGTAGCCGTAAATGTGAAGTGTATCGTATGGCAGCAAATCCCTGTCATTGTCAGCTTCGTCCTTCTTAACCTCAATCATCATTTCCATTTCTCCAGCACCAGAGATTGTATTTCCAGGAGGCTTTTGGACTTGTGCATATGGAGAGGGAACTGCTTCTGGCTTTATACCATTCTTGCGGGCAGAGTTGAGTACAGAGACATCATAGCTGGTGGTATCCATCTCGCCACCACCTTCTTCATCATAGGTGACAAGCTGCTCATGAATCTCTGCCACATTCCTCCCAAGACCACTCAAGTCCTTCTTGTGTCTCTTTCTTAGAAGAATGAGCAATGCGATTACTGCAAAAAAACCTTAGATGAGCATGTGTAAACAGAGAAGTAAAACAAATCACATTTAAGATACCTAACACATTCTGAAGCTTTTTTTCTCCCAGAGATTTTTTAAACATATTTATTTTTAAAAAAATAGTTTTAAATAGTGTTTAACTGTAGGATTTGTGTGTTCTCAAAGCAGTTCAGTCTGTACAGAAATTGTATAATTTACTTTTGAGCTGGAATCACAAGTTACAAATGCATAGTGTCACAAGTTCATTGAATCAACTACTGTCTTAGACAGGTAAGTCTTTTAACGCCAGACATCAAATGCTCCTTATGTGGTAATTGCAAAGGAGGCCTCTTCTCAAGCTAGAAAAAATACCACCCCTTCTCTGAATAGGAACCAGTCTGCTGATTTGTTACAGATTTATGTATATACGTTCAGTGTACTGTTTAAACGATTTCCAGACTAGTTCGCCCTTTGGAAACAGGAATCCTATTGTTATTGCCCCACCACGAATTTCCAGTTTTATAGCTGCATGGGAGTCTGGTAACAGTAAATCAAGTATATTATGCATACGTGCAATAACCTTTCCAGTGATGCAGCCTTTCCAATAGAATGAACAGCTTTGTAGCTGAAACTGTACTAACAGGCCAAATAGAAAGAGCATGTGAGATGAGTCCTATAGTTACACTATTTCTGCCTTTATGACCATTTTATAGCCACAAAGCTTTTGCAGATCTCGGTTTAAAAACCCCCACTTTAAAAAACCCCACATTTTAAGTCAGAGAACATTAGAAGAGACAAATACCTACCAATGATTGTGAAGATACAGATGAAAATTGCCACCAGTGCTTGTATACTAACTCCAACTTCTTTAGCTCTTTCCTCACAAAAAGTAAAGTTGCCTTTTTCATTACACTTGCAGACACTGATGACAAGTGTATTTGTGCTGCTGAGCTCCGGATCACCGTTGTCTGAGATGATGACAGGCAGGTAGTGGATTTTGGCAAGTTCACGATTAAACTGTCCATATTTGACAGTGATATTAGCTGTGTTATCTGGAAGAAGTAACAACATCTAATTAAGTGATAATCTCTACCAGATTTTCCCTATAGATTGTCAGTCAGTTAGTACATCTTCCCCTTAGACAGAGCCAGCTTTCAGGGAACCCAGGGGAACTTGGGTGGCAACAAAGAATTTTTTTTTCAGTAAGTTAAGCCTTTAAAAAAAATTACTACTTAGCTCAGCGAGACCAATCATAGGTCATGGCTGCAGCTTTTCTCCCCAGTGTTCTAGAGTCTTCTTTGACTAGCTGAGAAAATGCATTGCAGGGATACACTACCGTAGTTCTCAACCAAGGAGAAGTTGGTATCTTCGGTGGCCAGAGAGAATTTGAAGAAACCTCTAGGTGATAGTTCATCCTTGTCAGTAGCTGAAATCCTGATGATTACCTACAAAGATGGAAGAGGTCACAATTTTCAGCATACGTTGCCTCCAGTGATAAAACCACTTAGGGTATCTAAGTTAGAGCTGGGCTGTGTATCCTGTATAACCCTTCAGTAAAGGGCATGACAAAGATATCCTCGTCTTCAAAAAGACCACTGGGGCTTCTCTGGTTAGCCAGGACTGCTGAGAAATGTTGGGAAGTAGCTTGGTGAGAATTCCACCAGCTCCCTCAGTACCCTTGGGCAGATCGCATCCGGCCCCGTAGACTCGTGTTCGTCTAAGTGGAGCAGCAGGATGTTGACCATTTCCCCATGGATTATGGGGGCTTCATTCTTTTCCCCGACCCTCTCTTCTGGCTCAGCAGGCTGGATACCCAGAGAACAACTGGTCTTACTGTTGAAGACTGGGACAAAGAAGGCATTAAGTACCTTAGCCTCTTCCTCATCCTTTGTTCCTGCGTTTCCCCCTGCATCCAGTAAAGGATGGAGATTCTCCTTAGCATGTGGTGAATGATTCAATATCCAACTGGAGACCAGTGGTGAGTGGTGTTCCTCAGGGGTTGGCGTTGTGACTGGTGTTATTTAATGTCTGTTGGTGACGTGGACAGTGGGATCGAGTGCACCCTCAGCAAGTCTGCTGATGACACCAAGCTGTGTGGTGCAGGGAGGGGATGTCATCCAGAGGGACCTGCTTGGACAGGCTTGGGAGGTGGGCTTGTGCAAACCTCATGAAGTTTAACAAGGCCAAGTGCAAGGTCTTGCACATGGATCTGAGCAAGCCTAAATAGGGACTGGATGACGAGTGGATTGAGAGCAGCCCTGCAGAGAAGGACTTGAGGGTGTTGGTAGGGGAGAAACTGAATATGAGCCAGCAATGTGAGCTCACAGGCCAGAAAGCCAATTGCATCCTGGGCTGCCACAAAAGAAGCGTGGCCAGCAGATCAAGGGAGATGATACTGTCCCTCTACTCCGATGTCATGAG
>NW_009732220.1:357-949 GCF_000703405.1 Apaloderma vittatum | reverse complement strand
TGGAGCACCTCCTCTGTGAGGACAGGCTGAGGTAGTTGGGGCTCTTCAGCCTGGAGAAGAGAAGGCTCTGGGGAGACCTGATAGTAGCCTTCCAGTGCCTGAAGGGGCTACAGGGAAGCTGGGGAGAGACTTTTTATAAGGGCATATAGTGCTAGGACGAGAGCTAATGGTTTCAAGTTGAGGGTAGATTTAGATTAGATAATAGGAGGAAGTTCTTTTTCATGAGGATGATGAGACATTGGAACAGCTTTTCCTGTGGAAAGCTGTGGAAGCTCCCTCCCTGGAAGTGTTCAAGGACAGGTTGGATGGGGTTTTGAGCAACCTGATCTGGTGGGAGGTGTCCCTGCCCACGGCAGGGACGTTGGAACTAGATGATCTTTAAGGGTACTTCCAACCCAAACTATTCTATGACTGAGACTGCTACTCCTGAATGACAGGACTCTTTTTGAAAACTTTGACCTGGGGTAGATTAGGTGTATAAAATAAGAAAAAGGCATATGATTATGTCCCAAAGGTATTTTAAAAAAGTAAATTAAAGGTGGAATAATACTGCGTGTGTTCTAACAGATTCCAGGAGTCCAGTCTGTGACCA
>NW_009732220.1:0-344 GCF_000703405.1 Apaloderma vittatum | reverse complement strand
CCAGCCAGGCCCCCACACAGCCGCTCTCTCACTCCTCCTTCTCCACTATACCGGGGAGAAAATATTTCAAAGGGCGTAAGGTTTGAGATAAGGACAGGGAGATCACTTTCATTTAATGTCCCGGGCAAAACAGACTTGATTTTTGGGGAAATTAGTTAAATTTATTAAGGGAACAAATCAGAGCGGAGTAGTGAGAAGTAAGAAAAAAAACCCAGACAAACAGATCTTAAAAGCAGAACACCTTCCCCAGATCCCTCCCTTCTTCCCGGGCTCAACATCAATCCTGGTTTCTTCACCTCCTCCCGCCGAGCGTTGCAGGGGGACAGGGAAGGGGGTTTACGGTC
>NW_009732219.1:0-25936 GCF_000703405.1 Apaloderma vittatum | reverse complement strand
AAATTAATCTGAGCAGGCAATAATAACGAAGGAAATTAAGAAACATATATAAAAATATATGTACGTGCTGCAGCGTCGTGACTTCTGGGTGGTGATCAGTGCTCGCTGCGGGGAAGTCCCGCTGTCGGGGAATTGGCTTTGCCTCCCAGGAAACCTGAGGAAAATGCTGCCCTACTTAATGCTGCTGCAGCTCTTAAGAGGAGCTTGAAATTAAATAGATACAGGGTTTTCTTTCAAAATATGCTCTTGAATAAATTAGTTTGCATCCAGAGATGGCATCTGTTTTCCTTGGCTCAGATATTTTTCTGAAAGTGTTTGGGTATGCAGCTCACACTGAAACCGGTGCCTAATATCTGAGCGGTTTTGAAAGTCAGTCCTGTGTTGTTTTGAGTTAAAACAGCAAATCTGCTTTAATTCAAAATTTTGGGTGCAGAAATGCTGTGGGATCGACAGCCTAGGAGAGGGAAAGGACAGGCACTGGGACATCCAGTCTCATGAGGTGAAAAACTTCAGTGTTAACAAGAGCTAAGTGGCCTGGCGTTCAGTAACGGTGCCATCTAACAATAAACCTTCTCTTTTTTACTTGGGGAGAAAACTGGAAACACTGGATGCATCTCTGTTTCTGCTGGAGGTAGGTTTTAAGGAGGCATCTGTAGCAATTTGGTCTGCTTATAGGGTGTTTCTGGAATCTGTATCTAGAATTTCTTGACTGGAAATTTCAGGTCTCATGTCCTCTGCATTTTGTTTGGGCTGTGGCCGATGTATTGGAAGAAACCTGAGCTAGTTACTACAGATACACTTCAATTCTAAATAAACCTACAAGCTTCCTGTTCCTCTAGGCCTTCTGAATCTCAGAAGAACTTCTGAGTTGTGTCGTACCTCTACCTAATTATTGCGGTACTGCTCAGCAGCAGGACCAATGCGGATTTCAGATGCTCGGCTGGAAGCACTCTGAGAATCATATGGCTCTATCCCCATCTTTCCACGGGTGACACAAAACTGTTGTGTTTGACTTCTGCTACGACATATTGTTCATTCTCTTACTCTTTGCTCAGTTAGTCATTTGCATAGTGTTTGGATTATGAAGGACAGTATGAAAAATTTGGTTCTCAAATCAGGAAAAGCAATTATAAATCTTTTATTTTTAAATAGTACTTTATGGCTGGGAATTATGCATGCCTTCTGTACATTGCTTGGAAGTGTATAAATATAAAAGCCTTGTTCAGCTGTTTCTTTTTTGTAATTATAAAATACATTAAAATACAAATGTAGTTTAAATCAAAGTTGTTCTCCAACTGTTTCTCATTGTTACATCAACTGGAAATAGGAAGTTAATTCTTGCCAGCTTATTAATCAATAGTGTTTGCTCATGCAGGTCACTTGCTGATTTATCTCCAATTCACAGCTCGTTAGAAGGTACGTAACTCTTCAGTGATGCTGTTATTCAGCAGGTATGTTTTCATGGTGCTATTAATGACTTATGGGTTTAGTATCTGCTGACACAAGAAAGATTTCAGATATTATTAACATGAAATTGGAAGTCTTTTCCCATGGGTATTGCACACGCTAGGTCATATAATACCCAATAATAAATGTATCAATCTGTATTTTGGACTCTCCTCCTCGGATGCCCATAAATTTCATATAGGCATGGCATCCAGCCATGTTTTCAGGTGTATGCATACACTCAGATATAAGTATCCCTGACTTTCTGCTCCTCCTAGACATAGGTGGTACCTCCTTAATTGAAGTTAACAGCAGGTTTCATCAGCGTGTACCTGCTTTTCCTGTGGTTGTTAAATGCATGAGACAATATTGGAACAAACCTGATCCTCGTGGAACTCTGCTGGTGTTAATTTGTAATAAAAGTTGCTGAGAGCTAGTCCTATAGGTAGAAATATTTGAAGGAAATATTTTGTATCCTAGTCCTAATTTGTGAAGGACCTCTGCAGAAGTCTTCCTGCACAGAGCAGCTTAAGGGATTGCAATCTTAATTTTTTGTTCCTCCTAAGAAACTGTCATATCACTATTTTTCATCAGAAGATGTGGAAGGAACTGACCTCTAAAACGTACAGTGTACATCTCTGCTGAAATTTAAACAAACTGATCTCAGATATGTGGAAAGGAATTATAGCTAATTATATGATAAAAAAAAATTGTTTTCTTACAAGAGTCGTAAAGCAACAGAATGTCCTGAATATTCAAAAGCTTTATTGGTTCTCTTCATTCTACACAAAATGTTACTCGAGTGTGGGAAAATTTTGCAAAATTATGAGAGTTCAGTTTAAATTGTTTGGAGGATTTGAAAGTCTTGCCAAGAGGTTCAAATTACCTTTAAACTTTGAATGTTTCCTGAGCTTTGAATGCGCAGTCGTCTTAAAACTAGTTCCTGCAATTATTCAACCTTTACTTCGATTTGAATCTTGAGCCTGAGGAAAATATTCCTGTATTTAAGGCATTGAGGAGCCAGAGACCGGTTTTGAAAACTCATCAGTGGAGTGATGGCAGAGGAGCCTGAATTTCACTGTTGAAGTCTGTCGATGTAAGCTTTGTCAAGCAGACTCGCAAAGAATTTGGACTGAATATTTATATAATGCAATGACATCATCTTCTTTCCCGAGGTTTCCGGAAATCTTACTCGCTCCCTGTGTACAGCAACGTGCTCCTTTCTGTTAAATCATTCTAAACTGAGGGTTGTTCCACTGAAATGGTGTCATATAATTGTTCTAAAACTGGTGAATTAGATCCTGGAGTCTTGGGGTTTGTGTATAGCTGGAACCTTGAATGAAGATTAGGTAGCGGCGCCGCGAAGGGCAGTTGTAATTTTTGCTCGCTGCACAGGAGGGTGCTCAGCCTCTGTCTTTATCTGCAAGAAAGAGCGATTGCCATGGTCATTAGAATGGAGAAGCTGTTTTCTGAACTGGTCTTTTCTTGTAGTGGCAGTGAAGGATCTGTTAAATACCATTACTCAGAAAATATTCGCTGTTAAAGAATTTTAGAAGGTGTGTTAATTGCAAATACCATTACAAAGGTATTTAGGTCAGAAGATGTGCTGTAATGATCACCCACTGTGTGAGGCGTTGGTATTCTCTAATGGGTGTGCTTAGAGGTGCCTGGATTTTCAACAGAATCTTTGAAGTGTCTCAAAATCAGAGTTTTATTGTTTCCCCCCCCCCCAACCTAATGCATTGATCTGTGGATCATTCTATTGCGTAAAGGCATCTCGTGTATGTAAAAACCTACCCTGAATGGATTTACTGGGAAGGTAGAGTAGCTAGGTTTGTTAATTTACATTCAGTCTGTAGTACTTGTTTATAGCTATATCCTTAATTATTTTTATTTTCCTTGGTGAGATTTAATATACTTTAGGTTCAAAACTGAAATGAATTTTCTAACTTAACTCATAAAACAGAAATGCTGGGAAGTTACATTGGTTTATTAATTTAGGTCATTTGTTGTTTTCTAGTGGGAAAAGCTTTTATTGGTGGCGGGCTTCTTTGGCACGCTGCCCGTAGGAGCGAGCAATGTTTTCCTGGTGTTGGTTCTGTTGGTAAATCAGGCTGAGGTATCGCTTCCTGTAAGTCCTTATGTAACTGGTCGGTCTGTGTTCTGACTGGGTGGCAGCCTTTAAGTCACAGAAGGAAAAAAAAAATCGACTTTTTGTAATTATTTGTAATAATTAAGATTGTCTGCCATAAAAAGTTTCATTTGACTGTCTATAACCTGAGCAAGTGGTGAGGGAATCTTCTGGCATTAGTTACCACTACACGTGTACAAAAAGTTTTGGCTTGTGAGTGACTGAAAATTGACCAACTTTCTGTTTATCTTTTTAAAGATCAGTTAAACAGAGGTCTTGGATATTGTTATCTGGTCAGACTTTACTGAGTAAGTTAACAGGTTCTGTCTGAAAACAATTGTTTAAACCTCTCTCTTTTACAAGATCAAAAATATTCTGGCCCTCTGAATGCATATCCATTTTAGTTGATAAGGAAAAGCATTACCATTGTAGCCAGATTTCCAAATATTTCATTTCGGAACTTTCAGAATAATTACCAACACAGAAATACAGCAGGCAAAAATCTTTTTTTGTTGTGTTGAACAAGATTTGTCTCATTAACGTCAGCACATAAATATTTGCTTCGCTTCAGTCAATATTTACCTCACTGATCAATAAAACTTGTTTTGCACTTCACAAAGTTAATATTTACTTGCTGATTTTAGTTTGGTGACAATATATAAAATTCTCTGTTTCTAACAATATGAAGGGCTTTTTTTTTCTAACAAAAAAGGTTCTATATTAACAGATGATGTGTTAGTTTATTAGGAAGTCTCATCCGCAAGTAAGACCGTGTTCATGTAATAAGATTATCCAGATTATGCCTATAACATTGCACAAATATGGAAAGCATAATTTAAAAAAAAAAAAGGAGGGAGTAAAATGGCTAAATATATTACAGACTTTAAAAATAATTGCATAAGATTGTAAAATAGACAGTTCACATCAATTCCACATAACTACTGATTTGGTGATTCTGTTGTTTAATGTTCCTTGCATAAGATAAAATAATTAGACTGAAGGAGGACCTCAGAAACAACATGTAGATTTTTGGCTCATAGAAATGCTCCTGGGAGTTGAATTTGGATAAATCACCAACATGGCTTAAGGAAATGCTTGTCATCTAGGTCAAGTGAATAATTTCTTGCATATCACAACTTCACATGAAAGAACCATAGAACCTGACTGTAGGTTCCATTTTTTGTAGTGTGTTTTCTGAGAGCGTTGTTGTTGGACTTTTGTTTAGTGTTGGCACTTTAAAAATGTGTACTTCACGGTCAGATATGTTAAAAGAAAAAAAAGAAACAGGTGGAAAGAGAAGGGGAAGGAAAAACTTTAAAGTAGTCTGCAGTGGTTTGCCTTTTCATGATGCTATTGCTTCCATCTTTGGTCCTCTTCAGATTTTTAATTTGTCTTGAAAAGTGGTTTTGAAGATTCTCATGTGGTAATAGGTGAGCAGTGCCTGGATCCTTAGTTCAGAAGTCCTGGACTACGTTTGGATACTCAGGTAGTGTCCTTGCTCAGCAGTTTAGAGTAATAGAAGTGAGCAATGGGTGCTTCTGAAAGCCCAAGAGCACTGTTTTGCTCCTTGTCATAAATATTCGCCAATATTTCAGAGAGATTACAGTCATCTTTTAGAGTACTCCTCCTCCTAATTCAAAAATTACATTTGTTTTGGAAAGGGAGCACAACTGAAGTCAGAGTCAGTACAGTAGTCATGCTTTGACTATTTAGGACGAAATGCATAGATGACTTTGGGATTCTTAAAGCTGACTAGTCCACGTTTCCAAATGTGACACCTCATTTCCACGGCAGAGTTTTTCCGCCATGCAGTTCCTGTGCCTATCATACTTGGCTGTATGCTTATTTTTCAGTGGTTTAGTTGCATTATAAGTGGATACATGATAGTAGGAGGTGTTTGACTTCCAACCTGCCAGGGGCTTTGTCTGCAGCATATGGTTAAGAGATAGGGCCATCTACTTGGTGTCTGGTCAAAGGAGATAACACTGTTGTTTGTTAAGCAAGACACGTTTGATATCTGGCTGTAATGTACACTTTTCTTGCAGTGGCGCACTTAAAACCAGTTCTGAGTAGGCAGAGAAAATTCAGTATGTTTACACTTACATCATGAGACAAAACTAGGGTCTTTTCGCAAAGATACCCAATTCTGTCCCTTAGAGTGGTGATTTTATAATGCATGCAATTAGAGACAAGAGTGAGGCTATTTAATTCATTTAATTTTGTGGTCTGAGTGTTCAGCTGGACTAAAGTCTCTCAACTAAATCACAGCACACCCTCAAAGTGTCAAATAAAACATCTGTTTATGATAAGGATTATCTTAAGAGTGAGTTCTAGCTTACTCAGTTCTTTTCATTAACAGAAAGAATTAATGGAAGACTACTTACAGGAGTACTTACTACTTAACTAAGAACTACTTACAAAGTAAAACATAGGTGAAGGAATATTGAAATTCATCTTAGGCTCATATATAACTTCTTTCAGAAGGCATTATAACCATTAAGCGTGTCAACTTGCATGATTCAAAGTCTGGCGTTGTCTTCGCTATTTCCGGTGGCAAATGACTGACTTGTCCATCAGTTTCAGCCAAGTCTCAGACTGCTCATAGATCAAAAGTACAAATAAAAAGTTTGCTGAAGGCCATTCAGGCTCCACCAAGTGGACTTCAGCTCTGTGAAGGGGGGAGAGAGAGAGAGAGCAACAGCATGAGGAGAGAGGGACAGGTACAGGTGAATTAACCTAAAAGTTAAATATGTCATAGCACTGGTAGGACTCAGCTATAATGTGACAGGTGCCCAAAGCCTTTGCCTGTGTGTGTGCATACATGCTTTTCCGTATTTCCCAGTTTTGCATCTCATCTTACGGAAAGTCTTGGTACAGAGGATGTTTCTTGTGCCTCTTGTCAGAAGGGCCCTGCAGAATGCCTCCTGCGCAGTCTTCAGTGAGGCCAATGTTGTGTTCAGTCCTCATGGAAAATAAACTAGTTCAAGGCTTGCAGAAGGGTTGGCATGTTTGTTTAAATTTATTAAATGCATCACGGTGAAAACAGCAGCTGAACAGCGTTTGTCCTGTGCGTATTGCTGTGTGCCGTAGAAAATTATTTTTGTTTTAACTTATAAAAAAACATGAAACACCACAGCAAAATCATATCTGCAGATCCTGCCCAGGGTCACTCAGATATCCATCTGACATTTTACGGTACATTCGGAGAAAGACATAAGAGCAGATAAAAGACATTAAGCAATGAAATTATGGTCAACGGAAATGTTTTCTGGTTTTCATTGTTTGGATCCTGATAGAGTAATTGTTCTCTATCACGTGTAATTGGCACAGTGTTAAAATGTAATTGTAAAATGCATTACTCTTTGATCCATAACTTGAACCTTTATACAGGTCATGTAATTGTCTGCATGCAGGAGTATTTGTCTGTGACTATTTAACAGGTGCACGTAATTCGTGTCTGTTCTTTTTTGAGTAAGCTGAACTTGCTTCTGCTGAACTTAACCAAGTTAACCATTTTTCACCCCCCAGTGCTGCAGTAAAAATGTGCTTCCTTAAATCTAGTTTGCTTGCAGACAGAGTCTGACACAGTAGATTTAGTACAGCTGCAGTATTAATGTTCAAAACTCCCATGCTGCACAGTTTTCCCACATGCTACATAAAAATGCTGCACAGTTTCTCTCTCCAAGGCTCCTCTGCTAGGGCACTGACTGACTGTGTGCCCCTGGTTTGGTTAATGTTTTCATTTATGTATAATAGTTGCACACACTCACCCAAATTATTATTTATTGCAAAGTAAATATGGTAAAATAATAATTTTACCCAATATTGGCTTAATATTCATCTTCAAACCATTCAAGTTGATAGAAAATAAATCTGGGATAAGACTGGTGAAATGAAAGATGCAGAATCACTGAATAAATTAGTTGCTAGAGAATAACTCATGCTCATATGTATTCTTAACTAGGTATAAGAAAATATAATGGAGAAAGATTCTGCAATTATAAAGGAAGCAGCATGGATTTATATGTACTGTAATAGTGGGAAGTGGGGACAATACTCAAGAATCTGGTTCATAGTTTTCGCTGTTTCCTATCACAACGCTGAGTTTTATTAACTGAACTTCAGAAGGACAGCTTTTCCACGGGTTTGGTGTTTTCTGAGGAGAAGGTATAATGGCTTCAGAATGTACGAGCGACTTTTTGCAGGTAGATTTGCAAGTTATACTTCGAGAGGTGATGGAAATGTGGGTTTCTTTGAAGGCCTGAACTGTAGAACCCTGATGGTTTGGATGTTACTGAGTTCCTAGTCAAGAACAAGGTGAACCAAAACAGATTTTGGTATCCAACCTTTCCTTCTGCTCGTAGATGACAGGGCTGTGTGCTTTCACCCTTGGACAGCAACCCGCCTCTACGTCATTTAATCCTTAAGGGCAACAAATGGCTTCAGTGCCTGGTTACTTTTACCAAACTTGGGAGTTGTCCTCTACACTGAACAAAGCATTTGAATTAAAGTTGAACTGTTTGTCTGCAAAACTGGATTTCCTTCAGGAAGATTTTTGGAAATGTAAATCACTGTGGGTGTACAGCCTCCTCTGCTTCTTTCCATGTCACAAGAAGTTCTGTTATTTTTATCTTCTAAAGAAATATTTCCTGACCTTTATTTTACCAAGGGTCCTTTCCGGAGGCTGTATCAGTACAATTCAGGTTTGGAAATCACTTCTCCTGTCTTTATTCAGCCTCTAGTAGTCCTTCCCCTCCAGAAAAATCTCAGCTTTGATTTCTTTGATTTCTTATGGGGTTGGTGGTGGAGGAGAGGGGGCAGTGCAAAATTCTCGCTGCTGCTGCAGTGCCTTGTGGCAAGAGTGCAGAGTCCCACAGCCAGAAGAGCTCTGGAGATAAAAATAGCATAAACATTCTTCATAAAGCAGAGAAAATAGGCACAGGCAAGTATTTTAAATTGAACTATAATGAAATTATTGTTTATGGCCCAGCTTCTACCTTACATCCAGAGTCTGTCATTTAGGTGATTGGGCCAGCAGGTGGCAAATATAATTGAATTCGAGAAAATAAATAAGGAAGTAGGCTGGGGATTGTTTGCGAAAAAGAAGACATCTCGTTTACTAATTAGGAGGATTTATAGGATGCTGCACTTAAAAATAGATGATTATTGATAGCTCCTCTTAATCACGAAAGTTACCTTACAGCTTCAGTTTGCTGCAGCAGTCGGAGGCGTGATTGCAGCGAGCACTGGCCGACCTCGCGTCCATCGACTGGCACAGGCAGCAGCGTCTCAGAAAGTGTGGACGGGGGCTGCAGGCTGGGCCCCTGCGGCTCCGTCGCTGCGGCGGCGGGCTGGCCCCCTGCGGCTCGGTCGCTGCGGGTTCTAAGAGGTGAAGCCCGAGTGTCTACCGGTTGCACTTCTCACTGTTACAGGTGTAGAAAGGAAAGAATCACATCCACTTCTGTCTTAGCACTGAGCAGCAACAAGAAACCCATTGCACTGGACACTGTTATTCTCACCTGGAAACTTTGTGAAAGGCTGCTCTGAAACAACGTTATTGAATTAGGGAGGAGGTAGCAAAAGAGGAGGTATCTCACATGTGTCTTTGAATTGGGTAGGAGTAGAAAAGAATTGAAATACTTTTTAATTGATTATGAGAGTGTAAAATATCGTAGGACTATAGAAAACTAAGATGGAGGTTGCTTTTGAAATTCTCCTATATTTAAGTAGTAATCTAAAGGTATTTTAATGGGAATCAGAACTAGATATTAAACTAAAGCATTTGTCAGTGGAGAGTGCTGAAGCGGAAGTTAGATCAGTCTCTTTTTAAAGGAAGCAGTGGTGATAATTTTGGCCTTTAGGGCAATTTCATCTCTCATTAAAGTTGTTTTAATGTTCCAAACTCTATCAGTTACTGGTGAGGTCACCATGGCAGCCACGTATGAATTGCACATTTCCCTATGCCCTTATCTAATTCATTTCTCTGCACTACACTTTGGAATAATTTGGATATGAAGCATATCACGAAAACAGAGTTGTTTTGTTCTAAGTGGAGAACTTGAGCGGAACTATTCCTCACAAAAAGTAACAAACATCCAGAATGAATTACCATGAAGGAGATTGCGTCTGAGATTGTAAATATTATTTTGAGACTTAGATTTCCTTCAGAAAGGAAAGGGCATTAAGGGATATTTTGAAAATGTAGAAGGGGAATAATAACAACAACAACAAAAAATTTGGCTCACCAGCCTTTCTGCTGTTTCCTGTCTAACATTCATTTCGGAGATGGAACAGTTGCATCAAGCTGAGGCTAGCTTAGTTTCATGTGCCTGGTAAAATGGTGTTAATTCACAAGGATCTGGTCCATTCTCTTCTGCCGTCCAATACTGTTGTTACTATGTCTGTGCATTATTTCAACCATTTTTATAGCAGTCTGGAGAAAAATAAATGAAAATTTCAAAGTAAATATTTTTATATACATTCTCAGGCATTCGATTGTTCTACAGAGCGTCTTTGCAGATACCACCAAGTAATTTGTAGCAACTAAATGCAACGCTGAAGTAAAATAGTTAATTCAAATTCAGATTGCAAATAGATTAGTTTAATTTTGTATTTCAGAGAGTTATGATTTAAGTTTTTCTTTTAGGCAGCAACAAATAAATTAATATACAAGGAGTGTGAAAGCTATGCACTTCAATGTTGAGGAAAATTTAGGAGCTATGCAATGAGAGAGTTCTTTAATGCGGAAGTATTGCACGTTGCATTTGTTCTGAGAGGGAGGCTTACAATATCCCAGGAGACTGGAGTTTTCTTGATTTGGTAGGAACCAATAGGTCTAGAGATGCCTTGATCCATTTGCCATTCCTGTGTTGCTTTGGAAAGCACACTGCTTCGTTACTGGAACTTTGCTCTGGGTGCAGACTTCACACTTAAAAGACTGATATGTTTCAGGGACAGTCTAACTTAGTGTAAAATTTATTTTAGTTGACTTATTATTTAACTGCAAAATTACTCAGACTTTGTGTATTTTGTATGCAACACAAATTTAGACTTCAATATTTGTGCTACCTGATTTTTGTGTGTTTGTGTTTAATGCAGCTGAAGGTTATTATGTAAAATGGGTTAGTTTGAATCTTTAAAGGAGCTGCCAACATGCATTTCCCTGAGTTACTTCAGCAGCGGAGAAGAGAGGAAGAATTCTAAACACGTCATCCTGATTTCACAAGTCTGCAGACAACTCCAGAGTGGATTTATCCATCTGCGTTAGGTAGTAAACAGCGCTCTACTTTTGCTACATACAAACGTCTGCACGTGTGTACTCCTTCTCTGTAGCCATGTAATCTGTCGATCCTTATCTCTCCGGACAGGAGCGTGCGTACCCTTGCTGGACTCCAGACACTGAACGCTAAGAACAACTGTGGATAAAAATATCTGGGTGTTGATACAATTATACAAAGTAAAGAGAAATTTATTTTTCCTTTTGAAATAGTGCAAATAGCAAATAAACTTGCAGTTTAGCTCTTGTTTCACATGACCATGCTATTACATGGCACTTGAAAACTGCCGAGTAAGAATACTCGCTCTTCCTGCCTCAGTGGGTGGAACTCTAATTGCCTGATCTGACAAACAGCATTGTAAGGCAGAATGAACAACGTCTGTCTCTTGCATTTCTTTCATCATACAAGTTTTCTGTTACAGCAGATAATCGTATTTGTCTTTGTATTTACAGTAGTACCTTGGGTCTATTTAAGTAACAGGAAATATTTTTGTATTTCTCGTGTCTTGTATGGTTGACAAAAACTGACAGTTGTGTTTACAGTCAGCCTGCACTCTCTGCTTGTAACACAGGTGCAGAACTTACCTTCTCTCTCACCTTGCTCCAAACCAGAAAAAATACTGCATGTGAATACTACTAATTCACTATGTTCAGAGATGATACTTACTTCAGAATTACAGCCATTCCTCCTAAAATCTGAATTTTTCTATTTCACCCATCCTGAAGTGATGAAAAGTAGGAGAGAGGGGAAAAGGGAAAGGGAGGCTTTGCTTGCTCAAATCGTGTCTTCCAAACCAATGGTAAAGAAAGCGACCCTTGTGCCTGGGTGTCAAAACCAAGGCACCAGCATAACCAGCTGGTGATGCTTACTGAGCAGCCATAGGGGATATTGTTCACAGTTGTCTGCTTTAACAGTATTTAAGCTTTGTTGTTCAATTTTGTGCACTGATCCACTGGCATCATCTTCATCACGGGAGAGCGTTTCGCTTCTAGAGAGTTTCTGTGGAATCTCCTGCAGCACGCTGAAATCGTGCTGTACCTTGCAACCCGGCCCTACAAATTAAAGCCTCCTGGTGTAGCCAACCCATGTGTGGTTTTTTTTGTCAAGTTGTGTACCCATGTAGGATCCTTCTGGCCTTAGTTATAAAGGATTAATTATACTATTTAAATATTAAACATTGAAGTTCTTTTATTGTTAAGCCAATATTAAAGGAGGACAAAACTGATTCACAGTTTATGGCATTGCATTCCAGAATTGCTGGTGTCACAGCAATATTGGCACTGCCAGGAGGCTCGGAAATGTAGATTTTAATCAAAATCTTTATTTGAGATACACTTCAGTTAAATTATAAATTAATCTTTTCATTGCCCTTATAAAGGGCAAAGGGCTACAGCTTCCTTTGAAACAATTCAGAAGTCTGCTTTTCGTCGGTATGTGATCTCAATATAATGGAAGTTGTGTGTCTTTTTCTCACGGATTGTTATTTAATCACTATATATTAGCTTTCATTGCCCTTTTGATATATTTAAGCTCATAAACTTCACATTGAATAGATTGAATTTACCATTATGTTGTTACATGTTATGAATGGTATAAATCAATATCAGATTTGTTGGTTTGCACTGAATTGTTTATTTTAAGGGATGTTTAAACTTTACTGAAAGAAAATGGAAGATCTGGTGCCCAGTTCTCCACATTGAAACTCGTTATTTGGTAACACTTTGAGATGCAACAGACCTCGGCCAGCAAGTGCTGTACATGTTACCCATGCAGGTAAAAGGCTATTAAAATTTCCTAACATTCTTTGAAATCTAATATATTTTGCAGTATTCCCAATACGTAACATTTAAATATTTGCAAGTTGTGTTATTATTGTAATGGAGAGCTTTCATTTCATTATTAAGAAAATATTGCAGAGTAAGACTATTTTTTTTTTTACTCTGAAAATACCAACTCTCTGATAAAAATGTTTGCCAGCTATCTCCTTATATGTATTATAAAATCTTCCGTAAGATGCAGTCTTTTTCGTTCAGAAACACAGACAACTACAAAGCTATGGATAGCGGATTTATAAACTTGGGAGTTATTACATCAGTACAATCATTTAATAAAAGCCCAGGCTTTGTGCTTGACGGAGGTATTTTTTTGGGTTCAGCATTGCTTTTGCAAGTCTTTTCCTCCCCAATTATGTATGCATTTTTACTGTTGTATTAAGTAGCTAATTAAATCTGGTCAGGTTAACCTTTCTTGATGATCAGAAGTAGGCATCTCATCCACTGCAAAAGCTAATCATTTTGGGTGGAACATCTTGCTCTTGTTTGAATAATTATCTTTGTTTACATTCACATAGCATTAATCACTTGAACCAGGCATCTTTTGGAAAAAAAAGGGGAGTGCCCATAGTGGGTTTTCAAATGCTGTCTACATACGTTATAGAGGGGGATGCATTTCCCTTCATTCCTCTCTATGAGTGAAATAGGAAGACATTTTGGATGCATAATCCAGAATAAAAGCTGTATTTTCAAAGCAGACAAAGAGCTGTAGTTTGTTTTCAAATCACTTTGAAAAGCAAATCCTCCGGGCTGATCAGCTAAACTAAGTCTTGTTTCCTTGGTGAAAATTCTTCAGCAGTAGCATTGCTATATTTTCCTGGTAGAGTATTATTCATTCTTTTCCAATTATTACTGTTATATACTGTTTATAACTCAGTTTGTCTTTCTTCTGTGGTCTGTTCTCTTTTTTTGAATGCTACTGAAAGCTTCTTGGTCATTTTCCCTGCCTTCTCTTCAGTTCGATATTTTCTGCCAACTCCTCTGCCCTAAAGCCTTTTTTGTTTTTGTTTTTTTTTTCCCCTGCAATGGCTAGATCTTGCCTCGGTACAACCACTGCCTTTATTGCTCGTGAGAGGAGTGTATTCCCAACAAATGCTCCATATGTTGTGGCTTCTGTCATCAAGGTTGGAAGGACCAAAAGGAGATGCTGCAAAGCGACCTTCTGGCAGCTTTTCTGCTCTCCCTCCACCTTGCACCTGAGGCTCAGGAGCTCTTCTGGTCCTTCTTTGGGAAGGACTCTACAGCCCAGTCAAAAGATGATCGTACTGAAGACTGTTTTATTTTGATCCTGAAACGTCACGACAGCTATAAATCATTGCTTCCCAGGAACAAAACTGCAGCCTTATAGAAGGTCTGCAATGCTCTGTGGTCCAGAGAGTGAGTAAAATGCTAGAAATGATTAAAAAAGAATACAGAAAAAAACAGGAGAAGCATTTTGGTACCACTATAAAATGATCACATATCTGCATCTTAAGTACTGTGTGCCTTAAAAAAGGCTAAGTTAAAACAGCAAAAGCTGTAGAGAAGGACCACAAATGCAATCAAAGATACAGCATATGTGGAGATTGTGGACTGTATTCCCATGCTCCTTCTACAAAAGGCTTTCAAGTCATTTAAAGGTAAAACTTCTATGCTATTCCTTTTCTGATTAAAGTCATCTTCTACAAGTGATTTTATGATACCTATAAATATTACGGTTATCAGTCTTCACAGTTAAAATAAGGCTTTTCTCTTTGGCAAGAGGAAGGCTGTACATGCAAATTCAGACTCCTAATGCATTTCCACTAACTCTGCCCTTATGTTCCAACAGAATTAGGAAAAACTATTTTTCATATCTTCTTTTTTTTATCTGTTTCTTATGTATCTTCTATTCTTCGATTCTCACTATATTTCTTATCTCCTTTTCTTTTTCCTTTTTTTTTGTGGGTGCATTTGTGGCCTTTTTCTCTCTTCTCTTTGTTTATTTGCCTTGAACTTTCTCCAAAATGAATCACTATTTTTCTCTCCTTCCATTTCCACTTCTGTTCCTCTTCTACCCCAGTATTTAGATTTTCCTTTCCTCCCTAATATTACCATTTTTTTTCCCTCAGCATTTGTTGATGTGTCTCTTTTCCAGGCACTTTCTTATCTTTTTCTTGGTATTTTGTACTTTAGGCCAGAAGGACAGACTGAACAGACATTTGTTCCTCGAGGCATTTTTTTAATAGTGCAAAACTGGGTAGAAACCACCTTAAAATGGTGGGGATCAGGGTATCTCCTAACTGACCTGTGGCATGAGGATGACCGAGAGAAGGAAAATTCCTGTTTAGCAAATTTAACAACTTCTAAAAATTCAGGCTCCATCCTTCCAGCTGGAAACAAGATAATATAATGGGTTGTTACAAGCTGTTAAAATTTGAGACTGAGGAGAGAGAATAGGCTGAAGTTATCCTATGAATTGTTCCGTTCTTTGTGGGAGGCTGTTAAAATAAAGGAACAATATAAAAGATGAATTATATACAATTTAATGTAAAGCTGTTTGATGTCATTATGATATTTCTTCCTTGATTGTCTAACATTTGTGTAGTTTTAAAAAAGTTTAAAATTTTTTGGTTCTTTTTGAACGTTATGAAAATTGTACTGAGAGGAGTAAATTCATCTGCATAAAATTGACTGCAAAGAGCAATTAGTCCTTCATTAATATGCAAATTTGGTCCAGTGCAAATTCATCTATATATGAGGCTTAAATATGCAAGTCAGTCTTGCTGTGCGAGAAGCCCAGATGCTTTTATTTACTTTGAAATTGAGGGATTTGGTTAATGATGTTGTTGACAGGAAAACTTGAATAAATTTGATGATCACCATCGTTCATATTAGTCGAGGCCCACGGAAAAAAAATTACCAAGTAAAATACCAATTTTATTTGGTAATTTCCTATTTCCAATCTAGTAATAAAATGTAAGATACAAAGTAATAGAGTTAGATTTCCTAATGTAGTTATCCTGAGACTTAAAGTGTTCCCCAAAGATGGAACCATTTTTCTTAAACTTTGTTTTTCCAGAGGGTAAAGGCATCTACATAAGCTGTATGAATAACATACTGCCTAGAGATTTAATATTGGAAAGTTAGCTCTGTCGCTTTTCTCATTTGGAGAGAGTATATAAGCCTGGGAACTAAAAAGCAGGAGCTTTGGAAATGGTCGTCGTCATCATCCTCCATTAGTTGTGGGTACGGAGTCCTCAAGATTTAGTGCTGCGGCCTTTGCTTTCAACCTACAGTGCCAGACTGGAAGCTGCCCAAACCCACGACCAGTTCTGTTTGGATCACCTAAGCTACTTGATAAACATTTTCTTAAATATCTTTATATCTTTACAGCCCCCAGTGGCACAACGTTCTTCCTGCTATCACTCAACATGGGCTGCCTCAGAGAAGCGGGATATTTTCTAACCGACAAGTCTAAGATGTGATGTGTCTTGCCCCTTTCCTCCCGCCCGTGCACCAGCCTTGACGTGCTGTGGCTCTCTCAGCTCATCCAGGATTTCCCCCGTTTTGTCCATTAGTACCGCAGCAGCCATCACTCAGTCACACCTGGACAGGGATCCCTTCACACTTGTTACCGTTTCTTCCTTTTCCTTTCTCCGTAGTTCTCTCAGGCCTAACTTTAGCTTTAGCTCGAGCAACCTGGTCTTTGACTTCAATCATGCACACTTTTTCCTGGGCTAAATTTGGACTTCTGTCTTGGCTGTGTGGGACACGGATGTTTTCACAATAGTGGAGAAATACACTTTAAATGGACTGAGTTCAATGGCAATTTGTAAAGCTCTAGTTGTAACTACCTGAGGACAAGTTAATAGATTATGCCATTTGATTCCTCTGATTTCTTGGCACAGCTGTTTGGGATATAAACCCTCACAGTGGCGAACAGTTAGTTTCCAAATCCTTAATATGCTGTACTAGGCAAAAAGTTTACAGAATGATGTTAAGGAGAGGAAAAAAATAATGAGACACTGAAATTTATGTGCTTGCTCACCACACGGTGTAGTCTTCCAGGTGAATCCGAAAGCAGGAAAATAGAGACAGAATTGAATATTTGAGGGGAGCAGGGGAGGAGTCTGGGGGTCTTTTAAAGGCTCTGGTTATCCTGTAAGGGAATCCATCTTTTCTTAACATCGGAATAAGGCATTGGCAGCTGTCAGAAATCATAGTATAGAGGGTATATTTGCAGTACTAAACAGTTTAGGAGGTGGCAAATTGTTTAAAAGGTGACACTTTAAAACCACAACATCTTCTGAGACTTAAATACCCTACCTTGCCTTTGAGAACACACAGCTGCTGGGCAGCTGCTGGTATTGTTCAGTACCATCCACAGCAATCCTGGCTTTCTGATACAGCTCCCAAAAAGAAGGAAAATATTAATTTTCAGATATATAAACAATAGGCATCTCAGCACAACCTGGGTTTGTCTCCTATCGGCTATATAATCTTTATATTCTAGATGAATAAACGCTTCAGCCTTGGAGTTTATTAGTCCAAAATTTGTTTATTACCTCATAAATTCAAACTCCCTCCAGTTATCATCTAATTAAACTGCAGTACTGTGCATGCTATCTTTGGGGATGTATTAATAATGAAATTATCTTGTGAAACAGTAATTACATACTTTGTGCATTCTTTTTCATACTTTTTTTTCCAGAGGCTATGTGATGAGTGGGGCACACAGTGCTCCATTGTTTTGAGCTACTCCAAACTCTGTAAGTATCCAAGGATAAGCAGTTTTTTTTTCTCCTCTCTTAGTAAAAGAGGGAGAAAAGTTTGTGCATTTTTGCACTTGGGAACGGGAAGGACCAATACCACTAGGCTAGGAACAGTTATGAAATGTGATTGTGCAAGTAATTTTAGCTCATGTTTTCTCCTCACTCTTGGAGGAGATTACTCACAGGAATAAAACCTACTTACAGGATCTTTTTTATAAGGCAGTTCTTACCACAGTTGCTAAAAAGCAAAGAAGACCACTTTAATAGCAAGAGAATATTAATTTACGGGACTTCACTGATGGCATAGATTTGGAAAAAGGAAAATAGTCTTAAAGCCTTCCTCAGGACAGAGAGAGATTTACTTACAAATTTTTTCAGTGGTAAGTGTACTTACTATACTGTAATTTATATATATATATAGGCTCTATGTGTGCTTGTGCATTATCAACGTTGTCCTCCCATCTTCTCGTAATACAGTGGATGGTTGTGTATTGACAACATTTCTTTCCCTCGTTCTTTTTCTCACTTACTACAGAATAAGGCATTCTGAATGCTGGCTAGCGTGCGTTTCCCCTACCATGAAAGAAGCACAAGAGGCAAAACAGTTTGCACACACCTTCCAAGTATTTTTTAAGTAGTTTATCCTCTGGTTCAAGTACATCTGTTGAGCAATAATATGAGCATGTGATTCTTGCTGACGTAGGCTCCTGCTCTACCTGACAGAAGTGGGCTTTTATTCCTGGTTGTACTTCTAGATGCTGTGATCCAGAAGTTTGCATTTTCAGGATCCCTGTGGTGGTGGCATGTCCGGCTCTCTGGCTGCCGTGTTGTCTTGTCTTGTGTACAGCCTTTTGGTTCTTTCACCGCCGTTACTGTGGCTATGCAGGTACCTGCATTTAGAGGAAGGGCACTGTCCATCAGTTGCTTCATTGAGTCTTTTAGGTCGTTCTGGTGTGAAAAGTGTTTTGCCTTCTCCCTAGTTTTCTTCTCCACAAATTCTACAAGGGCTGCAGCCTTACTGGAATTATATAGCAAAGTTACACTGTTGTGAAACATGCTGATATTCAGACTGTAGGCAGTATTTAACAAACATCAATCAGTCTTCCAGAAAGTTATTTATTTAAAGGAGACCCTCTTTGACTAAGAACTTTTGATATATGGACAAACAGAATCCAGTTTTATACTGGTTAGGTCGTAGAAGGCTGTATCTTGCCTATGCTGTCACACTAAATTGTTTGTCATTGGTGTCTAATTTGTGAACGTTAAAATTAGATACCTTTCTAATGTTTTTTTCCTGATGCGAATAAATTTACCGCAGAATACTCACAGAGAAAGAGATGCTTGTTGTCAAGCAATTATATCAGATGAAACATACAGAAGGATAATATAGTCTGAAATTATTTTAGCTAATTTACAGGCATGAAATCTGAAGATGAATTCTGGGAATTTAGGGAAGGGAAAAAACATTTTTTTTTGTTTCCTTAGGTTTTTGTTTCCTTCTTGTCCTTTGTATTTTGCAGTAATTGAGACTGTAAGTTCTCAGCTTATGAAAAACATTGTGGCTGAAGGTATAAAGAAGACACCATTAAAGCTTTTGTCCGCTCATGGCAATTACTCTGTAGACAAGCACAACTCAGAAGACAAACTTTACGAGCTACCTGTGAGTTCTGGTTCACAAAACAGATCAGGAGCCAGAGATACTTCTGAACTTGCAAATAAAATTTATTCTCAATGTAATGGTTGAAGTCATTATCTGCTGCTCATACTAAATGTAAAGTAAGGAGCGAAATGCCCATATATTCTATATATAACAGCTGACACATTTTCCGCATTCCTGTGTTTCCCGAAAAAGTCATGGATAATCGGCTTAATTTGATGTGCAAAATATAACGCATGGATGAATTCTGATACATATCACTTGCCATGTCTGTGCTCTTGTGAGAGGCAAAAACTTCCAGAAAAGAAACAGCAGTGAAAAATCTTCCTGGTAATTTTCTCATCAGTTTTTCTCCAAGGACGGATCTGTAGGTGGATTCTACAGACAGTGTGTGATTTTTTTTTTTTTACCCCTTGAATGGCTGGTTCTCTATGTGTCAGTGATTTTTTTCACCAGCTTTCTTGCTATATTAGAAATCAAACCTGCCTTATCTCTTGAGATGTTCACTCCCTGTAATGTTAACTAGGAAAAGCTAACCTGCAACAGTTACTTTTCAGACTGTTTTTATTATTTGTATGTATGTTTAAAATTATTTTTAAAAATCCCTAAATGTATTACAAATAATTACCGATGTTATTACTGTTGTGAAGCAGAACAGGCAGGAACCAGCAGCAGAGACAGATGTGATTGTAGCAGAGGTTAGCGTTTTATAAGTAATAGCCTGTGTGTAATGAGACTTACGGTCTTAATTGACTCTCAGAAAGTTTTTAACATAGATGAAGTAAGTAAGTTTAAAATCTAATTTACTTGTCCTAACCCTATCAGTTTACTTTTGGCCTTGCTTCTTTTGGATGAGAGTGACCAAAATTTTTCTTACTTTTGGTGAAATTCTCACAGAACAGAGTATCTGTAGTTCTAGCAAAAAGGGTGATTTGTATGGGTAAAAAGGATGAGTGGTAATCCTGAATGAGTGGAGAAAGAAATCAGTGTGTGAGGTTGCATGTGATTCTATATTAGTCTGTTCCTTTCTTGGAAATCCATACTTTTGTCAGAATATCCACGAGCATTTAGACCGACAAAATTTGGTTGTAATCTGTCAGATAGTCGGTGTATCCTTTTAGGGGAAAGAAACAGCTGGATATTTTCTGTCATAATGTGACCAATCCACCTCTGTTGTTGTCATTTTAATTGCTGTGGCTGTTTTTTTAAGTCCTCTACAGAAGGTCTTTGTAGTGACAAGCGAGCAGTTTACGCTTCATAAGCAAACATAAAGAATGCTGCTGCTAATTGGAGAGGGAGTAATGCAGTTATGATTCCATCAACATTTAAGTTACATTGTTAAAGGACACATTTTGGTTGTGTTTACGTTGCCACATAAAGTTTTATTTGGGGTGAATTTGGTGGGGAAGATCTTGAAAAAGAAAAGACTAGTTCTAGCATTAGGGGGAAGGGGTAGAAGTTATATTTCTCTAACCCACGTATACAGTATTAAAAATCAGCATTTTATTACTCTCTTTTTTTTATTGATTATAACTCTTACTTAATTGCTGACTTGTGGAGCAGCTTGTCTATGGAAGTTGAAAGTCAGTCACAGCCTCCAAACAGCTCACTTTAGCCTGCCTTGAAGAACTGTAGCAACAGTATTTCATGTTAAAGAAGGCTCTTTGAAAGTCACCCATTCCCAAAGGAAGAGGCTTGTAATTCAGTAATTCAGTATTTTGGCTGGTTGGTTTTCCTCTAGATATTCCATGTGTTGTATCTGTAGACCTCCCAACTTCGAAATGTCTAATGGACCTTGTTTTAAACCTTGCTTTTTTCATAAATTATATTTCCATGGGACACTTGGCTGTAGATTAATAATTTTACAGTTACATGCCCAGATTTATTTCCTTTTAATGCTATTTTTTTTTCCCCATTTACATCTCTCTTCTCAGGTGACAAAATGTTTGGAGCCTCATCTTCAAGAGTCTTGGGAGCGCCAAAGGTGCTTTCTTTTGCAGTTCACTGACTAAGTCTTAGAAGATACAAATTTTTCAGCATCTGAAGAGGGAAATCACAGCTATTTACACGAGAAAAATCACAGAGCTGACAGGGCTTCCCCCCCGAAACACTCTCTGTGCGATTGCTGAAGACTTTCCAAGCCACTCTAACAAAGTGTTCTGTCTGCCAGTCATTATGCTCTTCTTGGAAGCCCATCTGTTGCACTTCAGATATGTAAAGGTCTGCTATCATTTATTGCACCAAACAAATCAGTTTCTTTGTCTGACATGCTGCAACTTGTGAGTGTGGACTAAAGGTAGTTTCAGTTGCAAAGTGCAGGATATTCCCTTTTGTTGCCCTGTAAATGAAAGGTACTCTTCGATCTCAAATTTCAGAAGACAAAACGGTCAGTGCTTTTGAATAATTCCAATTTGTTTGGCAACAAATTGTTAAAAACAACAGAAAAAAAAACAAAGTACATTTTCTCTTAACTCAGAAGCACATTGTAAGATTTTTTGCTCCCAGTGAATGAACCTTTCCATTGTGGTAGTATCCAGATTTGATATATACTGACATCTGGACTAAAATTACCTTATTTTAGTTAAATTCCCTAATTAGCCAACTTGTCTCTGAAACTAGTAATTCAAAGAAACTTTCAGTGGTACAAAACGAAGTCAGCAGCTAGGAATACTAGAACCTTTCTTCTGATAAGCACAAGGATGTAATACTGGGTTGTACAGCCGTTACTTACATGAATTAACTAGGATCCTTTCCGTGAGTTCAAGGTGCAAGCTCAGGCATTAAACGATGATTGGTTTTGTTCTTCCTGCTGCAGATTTAAAGAGTGTGTACAGCCATTCATCTCAGATTGGATGAAACAAGTGTTATAGTTTCACAGCAGAAAAGTTCAGCTCAGAGATACCCAAATACATAACAATTCCTGTCTGATTAGGGAGTGGTCCTATCTTTTCCTCTTTCCCATCTCCTTACTGCATAGCAGCTAATGTTGTGGTCAGAAGTAATAATATGTTAGATCTTGAATGTCAGTAGCCCCAGAGATTCTGGCAAGACTATTCATGTGCACTCATACGTCTTAACCAAAGCTGACACTAAAGAGAGCAAGAATTCTCATATTCCTCTTTTTATTGCCGTGCATTAAACTCAAATCTTCTTGTAGAGACCTCTGCTAAAAGTGACATATTCACCATCTGAAAAAAGCATTCTTGCAAAATCTAAACAAAGGAGCTGAACATCAGTGTGGCACAGAGCAGAGTCTCCTGTGAAAACTCACAGTGCAGATCTAAATTATGTTTTACACCCCAGTTATGGACACCTTACAAATGCTGTAAGATGAATACTAATGGGAAATAAACAGTCCCCCTAATCTTATCTCCTATGGGGACTTTGCTATTGTCATTTTTAATTAAAAAGTAAGTGGTCTTCTAGTTTCTTGAAACTCTATGGCATGCCCTTATAGGAATACTTGAACTCCAGTAACGGGAGCCGGTTGTTTTCTGAGAAACACACATGGTGTAGATACTCTGCTGTACTTTTTCCTCTGGACATATTTATGTACATGCTTGTAGTATGGAACACAGTACATGTCTGGGTAACTTTGCAGTGATCTGATCATACTGTTAAAGCCAGAGAGACATTTCCTCTACAGCAATGATATTTTTAATCTTCTTTTTAAAACCGTTTGGTAGTAGTGAGTAATGCAGACTAGGTGGCTCTGGGCATCTAGCCATTTTTAGGTAGTTTAATTTGTTAAAAATGATTTTTCTCCCTACCCAAATCCCCTTGAAACCATTTGGAGAAGAGAACTGTTGAACGGTTGCCAGTAATAGGTCCTGCCGAGACTTCTGTATCCTCCTGATAGAACTGTCGGTGCCAACTGGAGACTGACTGGCATGAGTTTGAACTCTGTACTACTTGATATATTTGCTTCACATGGACCAATTACAATAATTACCACCTCTGTAGCTGAAGTTTAAGCATTCAGTTTAAGCACTTCATACCTCAGGTTGTTGGCAATAAGTTCAATCCTATAACCTCAATTTTCTTTGAACTAATTAAGTAGAAAATAAATACTCTGAAAAACTGGGAGAGACTCTGAATGGAAATCAAAAGCAAAATAATGTTGCTGTTTTTCATGTTGCTATTGTTGTTCTTAAACTGCATTTCCTTCTTTTTAGTCTTCTGAAAGGTAGCATCTTCTTGTAAGTTAGTCTGCAGAGATTCACCGGGAGATGCTATAGTCCATTGATTTTTTTATGTTCAACGGTGGAGTGTCTTTTAATGTGAATGAAGAAGCAATATGAAGTCCTACTCGTTGTTGTGAGGTTTTTTGAAATGTAATTATTCCTTTCAAAATACATACTTTTGACTAAAGGAGGAAATCATCCATCCCTTACTGCTTTTTGGCTAGATGTTTCCATGTGACTCTGCGAGAGTGTGAGGATCCAACACTAGGACGAGTGACTGGCGTCATCTGCCCGGCTCCTCACTATTCCATTGGTTTAAATCTGGTGCAACGGGGATCGTCTCACCCCTGCCCCCGCTACCGTTGTCTTTCCAAAAGACTAGTTAATTTTTAAATTGGAGCACTAACATTTTTCTTTTAACTGGTGAAGCTTTTATATTACATGAAGATGAACCTAAGATTGAGGACAAACTGTATCTTTCCTAATATGAATGCACTGCACAGTGTATATACTAAAATTTATATTAAAATTTCTTCATGTGGTTTCCCTCTAGGGAGAGGAAGAGGGAAGGAAAAGGCTACATGTGACAGATGCTAATTATGCAGTTTAATGCACTTCTGGAAGTTGCAGAGATGAGAACTATATAAGAACCTGTCTAAAAAATAGAAAGCGTATTTTCAATAGCATTTTTTCCACGATATCTTTTTTTCATCTGCCTCCTCCCCATTTTGTAAGGAGGCTTCATTTCCCAAATAGCACATACAGTATGCAAAGAGCAAACGATGTCTCGTGTCCAAAATTTGCCAAACGTGGATGTGATTGTTATCCTGTGTGTCTTACTCTTATTTAGTGTTGCACATGTAACTGGGAAACCTGGTGGCTTGGAGGTTCTGTAATTCGCAGACGAAGCAGGAAGGGAATGACTCAAAAAAAATCTCTGGTTAACATGTTAGTTTTCTTTCCTCTTTTGTCAATGTTTTCTTAATTCCTTATCCTGTGTTTCTCCTTACTGGAAAAAATACATTCTGCCCTTGACTGTGTTGAGGTCCTACCTAAGTATTTATTTTAACTAATCTGTAAGTACTAATGAACTGGATCTCAAAATGCATTTTACAAATAAGTAAACTGAGACCCAGAAGCTGGGTTCCTCAAAACTGTGAAGTGAATCGATGCCAAAACCCATGTTAGACACTAGGTTAATCCTCTCTTCCAGACATTGAGCTGTGCCGTTTCAGGCAAAAGAAATGGATTCTCAGCTGGCGAAAATTCGGTGTCATCCAGAAATCAATGGGGAAATGGAAGAGCACGTTTGCTGTGCATCGAGCTCGCACTGAGTCATCGTACGGGATTTCCGTTCCCTCTACGAAATCCCAGTTTTACCAAAAGAAGACTTTTTCCTCTTAGAGGGAAAACCACGCCAGTTCTTGCGTGCTGATGCCAAATGCTGCTTGCTTTTATTTCCTTCGAGGCATTGGACTTCTCCTTCGGGAGGTGTGACTTAATAACATCTCTCTGCGCAGCGAGATAATCGCTCTAACGACCACAGCGGCGCAGCTGAAACTTCGGAGGGCCTTGGCGTGCCCCTTGGCACCCATGGCAGCGCGGAGGAGCGGGTTCCGAGTGCCGCCGCCGAGCCAACCCTCCTCGCGCCGCGGTCCTTGTCTGCAGTCACCACGGAGAAAACCATCTGTTCCACTTGGAAAGGGGTTTGGTTCCACACGCCCTCCCCCCGCATCCCAGCTCCGTCCCCAGCTGCCGTGTTTCGATGAGCGGTGAGGGAATGAATCTCCTGTGTTAAAAATACTCTGGTTCTATTTAGATAAAAAGAAGAATCTTGCTTGCCTACACTGACATACAAAAATAGTCTTAGTGTGAGTAAATCTTCAAAGTTTCTCTTGGTGAAAATATCTAGCCTCACTTTTATTTTTTAAAAAAATTAATTTATCATATATATTTATTTATAGAGTGTCCTTCTTTCCTCCTGCTCTATCAAGACATTTGCAGAAGGTTGCCACTCGTCTTGTTCAGGAGTCCTGAAATAATTTTCAGGGCCTTTGAAACATCATCATGTTGCACAGTTGTGATGCAACGTGCTGCTGTTGCATGAACGTATCATATTTTAATGTGAATGTCATGTTAGCTGAGACAAGTCTTTTTTTTTTTTTCTTACTTTAGGCACTTTACACTGGTTTGTATTTTCACTTTAGCTTTGCAGTCAAAAAATTCCATCCATAGTAAGTTAAAATTTTACATTTTACACGCAAACCATTGCACAGAAAATTAATATGTAGTATGAGAGGATTAACAAGATGCACATAGTTTCCAGATATCTCTTAAAAATAGCTTTCACTGTCACCGCATTTAATTCTGAATAATTTCAAAGTCCTTCTGCAAATCTGTGCATGTAGTAACAGAGAAACCACCTACTTCATTCTTACAAACTGCACAATATGTATCTGCACAGGAAAAAAAATTGAATTTTGGAGTGCGGTTCTGCTCCAGCAGATACGCTGTGTGGGACTAGTGAAAGCATTAGGCCTGCCATTAAATATTGATGCAGCCTTTCCGAATACTTGCAAATCTATTAAAAAAAGGTTTCAAGGTATGGCGTTATCTCTGCGAGTGCAAAGCGCCAACACGTTATCGAGCGGGATCTTGGGGAAACCTCTGTGCCCA
>NW_009732218.1:0-23316 GCF_000703405.1 Apaloderma vittatum | reverse complement strand
ATGCACACTGGTAATACCATGTATAGCCAGGAGAGCGTTTCCTTTGCAAATAGGATAAACTGTAGTGTGCAGTGGATTGAGAGTAGCAGGCTTTGCATAGCTGCTTTCACACCTCTCCTGGGTGAGCATAATTCTGCCTCTGAGATGTCCATAATACAACAACGTTAGCAACTTCAGGACATGCCAAACAATTAGTAGAGATCTGCAAATGTTTATTCTCTCCCAAAACAAGAGATAAATGGTGAACAGATAATATCATTTTCTGCCTCAATCACAGTTTAGGTTTGACCTATGAATAACATAACAATGACTCTAGGATACATCATTCATGATGCAAAACACAAATATTCTCCGAGGTGAGGAGGATTATAGCAGAAATTAGGTGGGACATTTTGAATGACATATTCATTTGTTAAACTAAATGAAATACTAGAAATTGAGTTGAGACTTCATATACATAGCAAATGAATCATGACAGTCAAAACAGGGCTCCCTGAATTTTTCTTTAGTACTTGGTGCTGTACAGAGTTAGAGTTCTGGAGGAAGTAAACTTTCTATCCTACGTATTGTGATCATACAACCATAAAAAAAAGTAAGTTTGAGGGGGCCTCTGGAAATTTTATTTCAATTTTCAATCTTTGCTTAAACTAAGATCAGCTCTGATGTGAAATCAAGTTACTATAAAGCCCTAACAAATTGAATGTTGAGGATCACAGAGTATATTCAAAATATTCTCTACAGCCTCTCTGGGCAACCTGATTCTAAGCTCATCTAAATACAACCAACACTTGCAAGAATGGTTCAATCGTCCTTCTCCCCTTTGTCCCATCAGTATTGAAGGTTGTTATCAGAATACACATACATTAAGAAGGTCTCTCCAGTAGATGGTCTTGGATATCCACTCTGCCCAGTGCTCTACCCAGAACATGGTCTCTGCCAGCTGTGGGCCTCCAGATATCTCTTGCTGCTTGTTGGGTAGTCTTATTTGAATTTTGCATGTATTTCACATAAACACCCTCAAAATAGAAAATTCATACATGTGGAAGTTAGTTACAATTAAAATTTGCTGGAAATACAGGGTGGACTGACAAGACAAGACATAGGACTAAACCAAACAAATACTGACCAGCAACCTGCTCACACACAGCCACCTTTCTCTTTTTGCCTTCTGTTATCACATGCTTGCCTCGCTCCCTGATCCACCTTAAACCCTCTTTTTCCTCATCTTCTGTCCTTCTCCTAAACTTTCTGAGGTAGATTTTACATCTTTTCACAATTCATTAAAATTAACAATATTTGCAAATTTTTTCTCTGTCCCAAATTGCCCATATATTCCATACAGAGTCCTATAAGACAATATTCCCTTTAGTTTGTATGAAAGAGTTTCCTTTGTTGATTCATCCTGATGTGTTTTGTACTAGGGACAATGATGCTGTTCTTTGACATGAAGACAACCTCTGTTCTTTAAAAGTTTTAGAAGCAGTTGATTCAGCTCACTATTTCCATTGATTAGGTTTTGAATTATTAAGCAACAGTGGTTTATCTGCTTACTATTACTCCCTTCATTCTTTTCAGGTTTATGTTGAATTGGTTTAGACTTTGCTGGGAAAATAAAGCCGGAAATATTTGTCACCTCGTTTATCCAGTACCATTAGGTCTACACTTCTGTTCTTTTGCTGCTGATTTTCCTGTAGAAGCTCTTCACATCTGTCACTATTTCAACTGTAGATGAGTTGGTTTTGTTAACTTGAAGCTTGGATGCTTGGGCAATGCCTCTGTGCTCCTCCTGGGCAGGTTTTGCATTTGTGCTGACTCAGGAGCTCCCTTCTCAGCCCGTCTGGTTTTTGAACATGATATTTCAGCTTAACTGCACATTGGAAAGGACAGACTTTGTGTTTTGAGGAATTTGTCTTTAAAGATCAACGAGCTCTAACCAGCTTTCTGTCCATTAGAGCAGTCTCCCAATGCACATGGACTACCAGTTTCCTGATCAAGCCTGCTTTACTGAAGTCCTGCTTAATTTTTCTACTACGCTGCTTCATTTATGTTTATGTCTTAAATGCCACCACTTTATGGTCACAGCGGACAAGTCTGCTGTCGATCATTGACCACTTCTTCCTTCTTCGTGAGTGGCAGATCCAGAATGTTGTATCACCAGCACCTACAGCTAAAAATTCTCTGTGGTCTCCAGAAATCTCCTGGATTATTTATGCCCTGGCATGATACTCTTCTACCAGATCTTAATTTAACCATCTAGAACTAATGAATTAGTGTCATTGTTGAAAATGAAGGAGAATAAACATAATGATTCTTTTTATATTCCACTTTAAATAAAATATTGTCAATAAGCTTATCATATATATTAATTTAGTTATGAACCTAGCAAGTACCTTCTCTATCAAAATGCAGATGATTGCTTTTTTATTTTGTTTTGGTTTCAAAAACAATTCAGCTAAAGAGTAACTTTTAAAAGAGAAGGAAAAGCAATCCCAACAGGATAACGTGGGTAATGTGCCAATTATTTTCTTTGTTACAATTATATTTCCTGCCCTGAGAGAATGCAACAAAATATTGCTGCATTTAAAAAATGAAAAAAAAAACAGAAAAAAAAGAAAGAAAACTATTTTTGTACAAAAGAAGTATCACTGCGAATATTAACTGTTCCATTCCACTAAGAAGTGATTTACAGAACACTCACCTTTCTAATTAGCACTCCGTAGTTTCAAGACAAGTTCATCTAAATACTTATGTTTCCATAAACAAGGCCAAAAACCTTCACCAACAAATTTCCACCAGTCTATGGAAACACCTGCATCTAAAAGTCCATTATCATAATACTACAAAAAGTCACAACATGAAATTCTCATCTAAAGCTTATCAGATCATAGAATCATAGCATCACAGAATCATAGAACAGTTTTGGTTGGAAGAGACCTTCAAGATCATTGAGTCCAACCTTTGTCCCAGCCCTATCAACACCACTAAACAGTGTCCCTTGGCACAGCATCTACCTTTCTCTTAAACACCTCCAGGGATGCCGACTCAACCACCTCCCTGGGCAGCCTGTTCCAATGGCTGACAACCCTTTCAGTAAAGAAATTCTCCCTAATATCCAACCTGAACCTCCCCTGGCTCAGCTTAAGGCCATTTCCCCTCATCCTGTCACTCCCCACTAGGGAGAACAGACCAATCCCTGCCTCACTAAAACCTCCTTTCAAGTAGTTGTCTCCCCTCAGTCTCCTCCAGGCTAAACACCTCCAGATCCCTCAGCCATTTCTTGTACGACGCATGCTCCAAACCCTTTCCTAGCTTGGTAGCCCACCTCTGTACCCTCTCCAGCACCTCAGTGTTCCTCTTACAGTGAGGGCCCCAAAATTGGGCATAGTACTTAAGGTGTGGCCTCAGCAAAGCCACAGGAGAATGATCACCTCCCTGCTCCAGCTGGCAACATTATTCTTGATTCAGGGCAGGAAGGTCTTCTTGGTGGCCTTCTTGGCCACCTGTGCACACTGCTGGCTCATGTTCAACTGGCTGTCCATCAACACCCCGAGGTCCCTCTCTGCCTGGCAGCTCTCCAGCCGCTCCTCCCCAAGCCTGTAGCGCTGCTGGTCATTGTTGTGGCAATGTAGCGCTGCTGGTCATTGAAGTGCAGGTCCAGGCATTTGACCTTATTGAAACTCATGTGATTGGCCTTGGCCCAGAGATCCAGCCTGTCCACATTTCTCTGTAGAGCCTCCCTACCCTCAAGCAGATCAACACTTCCATCCAGTTTGGTGTCATCTGCAAACTTACTAAGGGTGAACTCTATCCCCTGATCCAATTCACTGATGAAAATATTAAACAAGACTGGACCCAGTAATGAGCCCTGAGGGACATCACTGATGACCAGCCGACAGCTGGATTCTAACTCTGTTGACCAGGACTCTTTGGACTTGGTCATCTAACCAATTATATTGCTTTATGCTACAACTTTTGGAAAGCTCCAGAATCAAGATATTCTGGAAGTTAGAAACTATTCCTCCTAGTTCTGATTTAACCATATTTAGAAATTTTATTCTGCAATGAGATTTATATATATATATATTTCTCTGTCACATTTACCTTCCTTTTTATATTTGCAGAGAAAAAGTTTTGTCCCTACCAGTGACAGTAGAGGAATTTGTATTCAATAATGGTTTTTTCAGCACAGCTGACTCTGTTCTCTGCTACTTCTTTATGTACCAGTTATTGTCTACACTCCATCTTTCATAACTTGATTCATATTTGCCTATATATTACTGCAACAAATGCTTTTCATTCTTTTTTTTAGAAAACCACGACCTTTCTAAGCACAAGTGCTCATCTGATGTGATCTGCCTTTATTAAAATAATCTTCCATTTTACTTCCTGATGTAGTCAAACCAATTATCTTACAGTTGACCTGATAATATGTTCTTTTCTAAGTATACATATATAAGCAGTCTCTCTGGATAAGGAATTGAAATTATAAATACTGATATATGTTCCTCTGAGAGATATATTGAGGTGAGTTAACTGTTTCCCAAGGGTGCATCCCAGTGTTCCAGGCCCTTACCTTGAACGTGTTTTTAAAAGTGAATAGGATCCTTCAGATCCTTCTCACTTTAATTAGGCTTATGTCATTCAGTCTGTAATCCAGGAAGTCTTAAACTCATTATACATCAGCTACATGTTCCTTGGACTAACAAGGGACAAAGGGATTTGAAGAGATAATCCAGTTCTGAATAAGGTTGGAGAAAGAAGGGGGAAAAAAAAAGTAAGGAGCTTGATCATTACCTGCTTTTTTTTGAACTGTAGAGAGACATAAAATCCTCAGCGTTGAACTGAACCACACAAGGAAAGCTTGACTGTGGGCCCACAGATGATTTATCTTGCTTGATATTAAGCAAAATATTTTCAGTCCAGAAAAGTACACAAACATTTGATTAACTTTAAGAAGGCAAACTGCTCAACAGATTTAAGACATCCTTTACAAGTGTTACTTGTATGAATTATTGGTGTGTTTCATGACAGTAATAGAAAGACTAAACTGGAAGGAGAGAAGCAGAGGACAGGGATCTACTTAAGTAATTCTAGAAATATCAAGCTTTATTAGAGTCTCACGAACTGATAGAACTCTAGGCAAAAAAATATATTGGAAGAAATTAAGTCATGTTATTTGAAGGAACCTGCCTTGTCCTTTTTTTCAATATCTTTTCCATGGAAAACTGCATTATTAAAAAAAGTATGACAAACACATCCAGAAATGCAAATTAATGCTTTTCTAGGACTGTAAGGAATAGTTTATAGGAAATATTGAACAGTTAACTAATAAACTAGTTCTATTAGTATCTCCAACTAATTGCCTAAAATCAATTATTCCGCATTGGAAATCATAGAATCATAGAATGGCCTAGGCTGTAAGGGACCTTACAGGGACGCCTATCAACTAGGTCAGGCTACTCAAGGCTCCGTCCAACTTGGCCTTGAACACCTCCAGGGAGGGGGCAGTCACAACATCTCCGGGCAATTTATTCCAAAGTCTTGCCACCCTCGTACTGAAGAATTTCTTCCTAAAATCTAATCTAAATCTATTCTCCTTCAACTTAAACCCATTTCCCCTTGTACTATCAGTGGACACTCTTGTAAAAATTCCTTCCCCAGACATCCTGTAGGTTCCCTTCAGGTATTGGAAGGCAGCTATTAGGTCCCCCCAAAGTCTTCTCTTTTCAAGACTGAACAATCCCAGCTCCCGCAGCCTGTCACTTGGGACTTTTTACATTAAATTTCAGAAATGAAACTCGGAAGAAAAGTGCTCATATTCTGAACAAAGTATACTAGGAATGTGAGAAGAAAATAAAGCTAGTGTAAGTTTGTCAGAAATGCAATCTAAATTAGTTATGTTTTTCCACTCTCTTGAGAGAATTACTGTCATTCTGATGGAAAAACAGAGAAAAACATGATTAAAAGTTCTTTTTGCTAGCGGTGGGATGACAAAATATGTTAGAGTAGTCATTCAAATTATTATTACACTTGCTTAAATTTGTTTTGACTAATGTGATAATGCAGGTAAAATGACTGGAGTTAATTGCTATGAATGTAAACTTTGAAAATTTCATATAAATTTCACTGAATTTTCCATATTAAACACAAATAAGGACATAGGAAATATACCCGTCCGCAGGGGGGGAAAAAAAAACAGCAAAAACCCCAAACAACAGCTAAGTTTACAACTGAAAGTGGTGTGAGAACTCCTGTTGGTTTTTGTAGAGCAGTAACACTTACCTTTGGGGACCACAGTAGGAAAACAACTCTCTACCCTAGGCTAAACAGTATAAAATAATTCACTTCCATGCTCTTCAGACTTAGTCCTCTCTGGGGTTGACCTGTGAGCCTACACCACTTCTCATTCAGTTTTAATGTCTTCTGGGAACCCTGCAGTGTTCCTGGGACACAACCTGTGTGTTTGTGAGCATTTATTTTTCCATGTAGGGATGTGGCTATGATGTAGCTTTAAAAAGTGTTTCCTGTAAAGCATGTAGTTGAGCTTGCATATTGCTTAGCCTCAGTAGTCACACTGGTGGTTCAGTGGTGGCATTGCCACAAAGCCTGTTAACTTAGTGTTGTAGTATGCAGAAGGAGTCAGACTACATGTGTCTGAAGTGTAGCTTGTAGTGGAGCATCCTATCAACAGTGATACGGCTTTTCCTTTGACATAAACACTTTGTTTCAGATCCAATCAGGGAGAGAACTAGTGTGCGCGAAGTGTGGATAATGAGGGAAAGTTGACCACACAGTGAAATGCAGAGCAAGTTGATAGTGTGTGCGTCTCCTTTGAGATCTGGTAAGGTATTGTGCAGGTTTACAAAGTGACGAGGGAATCAAGAAAGCATCAAACTGAAGTGCAATGTCATTGAGCAATACCATGTGGGAGTAGGATAGCCTTAAGACTGAGGAAAAGTTCCACCAGAAGCCGCTTCAGTCTTCAGTGCAAGTGACCAGGAATGAGATATTGTAACATTCTTCCCTTAAGTTAGGGTCTAGTTCCTGTGGATGACAGTGTGGTATTATCAGAGACATATTGAACAGAATGAGGCCAGGATACAATTAATTTACATCTGATTGGCCGCAACAGTGATTTTGGGATCAGACAGAAAGAAAGAGCAATGATGTAACAAGGCAAGAGAATACTGTTCCCTTTGAAGAAATGCATAATTCTCTCAGGTAAGAGGGCCAAGTTAGATGAAGTAGCAGCTATGGACTCGCTCAAGGACTGAGTGGCACAGTGAGCTGTGAACTAACTAGAGGCTGTCAAGAACAAGGGCCTGCACAATCATCTAACTGCATAGGCTTGACTCAAAACAGTTTGCTATCACACTGATATATAACTATGAAAGATTAAAAATTATGACATCTACACAAGCATTTTGGTCATGGCAGTCTGTGGGAATGTTAATGAAAAAAACTCACAAAAAACCCAAGAGCTGTGGCTTTTTTAACAGCACAGTTAATAAAGACTATTTGTAAATTTGATATTTAAATCCAAGGAAAATAAAAGTGCTAACCCAGGGAGAAATGAAAGATAGTTCACAGACTCTGCCATGAAAGTTCATTTGCCCTGCCATTTGAGACTGAATCAATAAACCATTAGATTGGTTCCCTTTTCTCATCTACACAAGAAGTACAGTGATTTGAAAGACCAGCTTGCATGCAAATAGGAATATAGATCTACTCCTTGTACAGAATTAGAGCAACAACAGCCCTAGGCTTCTCAGGTTGACCAAAGCTGGTTAGGAAGCAGATGATTAACTGTGGCAGGTTTTGTGTACTTGTCTCTTCACATAAGGATGAGAGTGTAGGTCAACTTTCTGCCACTTTCTGATATTTATGCTACATTCCAGAAAGGATTCACATTATTCCAAAACTCTCTTCCTTACCAATGAGATAAGAAGTAAGAAATGATCCCTACCTGTAGTAAACCATACCAAATGGCAGGAGAGACAGATTAGTAACTGTGGTTGTAATGGTGTCAGACTTTGAGTCAGCTCACTTACTCCTGTCTGCAGTCCTATGCTTCAGGCAAGAGGCTGCTACAGAAGAAAGGAACTACAACTTTGCCAGTGTTCAGGAGAGCTGGAACAACTGCTTTTTTTTTTTTTTCCCCAGAAAATGGAGGTGAGCTTCAACTAATTTCATTTTAAATTAAACATCTATAGCTACTCTGATCAACCTAATATTCCATTCTAAAGAGTAGAGTAGTTTTCCAGGAAGTGATTTTTCTACCCTATTTTTAACCATCTTCTTTAGCCTAAGCTGTATTGCACCAAGAAGGAACTGTTTCTCTCCAATGACTATAAAAAGAGCTGAGATATTCCATTTGGCTATGTACATTGTGCAAGATGAACCACACTCTTAAGTCCTCAATTCATTTTTCTACAGTAACAGCTAAAAATACAAAGTTAACATCCAGCCACAAACACAGCCTAAATCCAGGCTGCAGAATTCCATTTAGAGAGCTCTGGAAATGAAAATGATGAAGCTGGATTGAGAAAGACAGCAGATTTGTCACAGCTGGCAATGGAAAAGAAAGATACCGCCTGCATCCCAAGTTGCATCCTAGTGGGCAGGCCAGTGCAAAGGGGAGGGTATCAGATTAGGTGCTTACACAAGTATACTTCAGACAGTAGCTGCAATCATTAGTTAATGAAGACCCTATACAAATTTTTGTTCACAATGTAATAGTGTTCCTGGTGATATCCTTCCTGTAACAGAGTTGTGACAAGGCATTAAGAATGGTTGCATTCAGAACTCATAAGGAAATTGACCAGTAACATTTCTTTCTCTGGTCTTATTTCAAAGATGTCAGCCTTCCACTGGGTGTCAGAGTCATATAAATCTCCTGCTTCTATGCCAGTCTGTGACACACTGACTAATTGGCTCTGACTTCTTTTAAAATCTGTCAAATTGATACTCATAGAAATGCACATAGCTCATATTTTTACCTTTATAATCCAAACTTGAAATCACTAAGACCCCGTATATTTTGCTTTAGTGGAAACATTTCAGCATTTTGTTTTAGTGGAACCACCTTAGTTTTCCTTCTTCCTCCAGCTTCAAGTGTAATCGTTATTGTTTCATTCTTGCAAGGATGTGCAGACTGGTCCGGCAAAGCTAGTGCCTTGACTATGTCGCTGTGGAGAAGGACACAGTTCTGAAAGATATGAGGGATTCAAATACAGACAGTGAATCTTGCTGAATTATGGGATGCCTTAAAGTATTTGTTATTTTTTTTCCACTAAATCACAAAAAAAGAGAAAGAAGAATGTGTGTGTCAGAAGGCAGAAAAAAAATTAAAGCTTTGAGACATATAGTGTATTGAATAAGGATTTCATTTAACAATGCCCATTTTATTTTTGTTTAGCTGAAGAGTGGTTGTATAAGGAAAAAATAAGAAGAGATAAATTATTTAATGCTTTTTAAAAAGGATTCAACATAGCAATATTTACCCTTTCTGGGCAGAAGTTAGCTTCTCAATAACCCATTGTTTTTACTTATTGGAACTAGTTTTTTTTTCTTTTTCCTCTTTCTTTCCCCTCAGTATGTCCGATGGTCGTACAAAGCACATGAAGTGCTTTTTTTTACTAGTTATGAACTAGCTGAGAGTATCTAAAGGTTTTGCTACTTTTGTTATTAAAGTCTAATGCTATTTTCTTGAAGACAAAACAGGAATAACAGAAGGAAGTTGTCAACGAGAGGAACAGTGGAGTAGCATTTGTTCTTTTTACTGCTGCTGCTGATTTGTAAAACTCACTGATAAGGATAAATATACATAGATACAATTTTATTATTCACTTAAAAAACTAATAAACTTCTAGTACCATCAGGATGTTTAAAAAGGTTTTAGCTGGGTGATGGGTTATTGTTTTGTCGGTTTTTTTTCTTCATTCTTTCTTTCAATTTTTCTCTGATCATGGGTTCACAGCAGAACTGTAAATTAAAAATTCATGGTGGTCTACATCTTTTTAAACAGAAATGTAAGAAAAGAACTACAATGAGGAGGGGAAAAGGTCATTAAAAGAGAGGATCAGGGCAGGATCACGGTTTCCCTATCTCTGGCCGTGTTTAGAATTTACACAGAATTACTGAGATTAGTTCTAAAGATCAGTTACAGATTATGTGATTAAAGGCTCATCTCTGCAATCATCAAGGTGCCTAGAGACACAAGGTAGTCTGAGGAGCCCCAGTTTTAGACATGAGCCCCTGCTCCTGTTTCTTCCATGGGCTGGGGAAGGCAACCACACAGAGGGACAATGGAGCAGCTCTCCAGCTCACCTCACACACCAAGGGAGGCCTTTGTCTGGGATATGGGACATGTCATGGGATGCAAGGGAAGAGCACTGAAACAGCAATGGTCTGGACAGGGTACAAGAGAGGTGTCTGAGGTGCAGGAGGACCCAAGAGATCCAAGCCAGCTACTGAAGAGTCCATGAGGTCTAGGGATCAACTGAAGGACCTGCTTTCATGAGTGTGTCTTTCTGTGTGAGAAGTACCTGGAGGTCCACGAGGGTCCAAGGGCCAGCCTCTGTGGAAGCTGGGTGATTGAGGACTATTACTGCAAGGTGTATATGTTGGTGTGTGCAAGTGGGTCTGGGTACCCTTAACTGGAGAGGGAATCTTATGTTCCAGTGCTGGCAACTGAGGACTTGAGGCGCAGGGCCAGCTACCAGGTTAGTTACTACAGGGTTTACTATAAGGATCCATGTTGTGTATACATATATAAAGAAGGTGTTCCTGCCCATGGCAGGGACATTGGAACTAGATGATCATCCTACCAACTCAACCCATTCTACGATTCTATGATATGTATTTTTCACTAAATGACTTTCATCCTGATAAGTCAGAGAGGAGAACTGGACGAGGCCTTTGGTGCTATTTAGGCTTCTGTGTTTGCTGAGCACTTTTGTCTGTGTTAATCTGTGTGGCTACGTGTGTACATGTGCACTGAGTATGGTATATACCTGTTTGCGCATTTGCCAACAGGTAACACATACTCAGCCTCACTACTGGCGGGACTCGGGGCATGGAGCTGTAAGAGCATTAAGTCTGTTAGCCTACCAGATTTCACAGCTCCTTGGCAATCAGGGTAACTGGAATCAGGTTGGCGATGCTTGCTCTACAGTTGCAGAGACCTGGTGGGAAGTGGCAAGATAGCAATTTTGTCTCTTACAATAGTTCACTCAGCTTCAGGACCATAGGACTGTCAGCTGCAACAAAAAGGCAAGATGCCACCCTAAGCACCAACACCTCTTCTGCTTGATAACAGTCTTCTGGCCCCAGGAAAATAGTTGCCCAAGCTATGGACTAAATCTGGGAACACTGCCTGAAGGGGAGGTAAGTAGCCACTAAATTGTCATTCTGTGCATGAGTTGACAGATTTTCCTAAGGTCTGATTTCCACAAAACAAGTCTATTAATAATTAAGGAGTGAGTAAAAGCCTGTGTCACTCCTCAGCTATTTGGTATTGGCATTTGATGACAGCCACATTTTTAAATGTGAGTTAGATGCTGGGCTTTCCATAAAACAAAATAAAATACGTCTGTCTAACTGAATTTAAACAGTCATCTATTTTCCACTGTTCCTGATCATTCCCCATGAAATATTTACTCCCAAGACAGTCTTCCTATCTATTCCCACATGGGTGACGTGTGCCAAGTTCAATGCCTCATAGTGCCTTTCTCTGTCATTTTTCTATTATTCTATTAATCTGTAACTAGTCATTTTGTTAACTGGTTGATTCTACGCTTTGGCATGCAAAATCTAACACACTACAGCCACTCCAGATTCTTGGAATTTCCCTGATGCGATCTATAAAAATGTCTGGGGTCTATCAGTAGGAGACTAAGTGGACTCTTTATCTCCCAGAGCTTGCTTTCTGAACAGCTCTGTGTAACAGTTCATCCCAGTTTGAGCTAAAAGGAACAAATTCTGTTCAGTGATTTTACATTTCAACTCACTCTCTTCTAGGAGACTGCACTCTCTGAAGTTAACAGCAGTGTCTGCTACTAGAAATGATAATGCCTGATGTTTGCAGTTATTACCAGTGACTGGTATGCAGAAAGGCTCTTGTTTATACTTGCTCGTATGGTAACCAAGGTCACTGATAGATCTTGTGTACTACGTTGGAGGCGTTGGGAAGGATAAGAGTAACAAGTACAAGGTTGCACCTCTGGGGGAGAAGGGACAGGATAGGTGACCCAAATCTGATCAGCACAGTGTTCTACTACATATACATAATTTTCAGTATAAGGCTGAGGATCACAAGGGTCAAGCACCACTTTTCGCTGACTGGCTTCTGAGAAGGTCTCTGTTCTTCTGACTTTGATCCTGATCCTGAGTTCCTAAATCCAGCTCCTCAATCCAGCTCCCCACTGCTGCTGAGCCTAGGGCTTCCCTAGTGCTGCCTGCTCTGCAGCATCAGTGATGATTGACGTCAGGGGTGTGTGTTGGTTTTGATATCTTTCTTCTATATATTTGGATATATTTTATTGTTTTCTTTATTGTCTTATTAGTGATATTATCTTTTAATTAAAGCTTGTTTAGTTTTCTTTTACAATCCATAAATCTCTCTGCCTTATTCCTTTTTGTCTTTCCCTTTCCTCGTTGTCTTTCCCTTCCGGAAGGTAGAGGGGTTATTAGAGAGCCTCTGTCATTTGTTTAGTGGCTGGCTCAGCCCTAATCCATGGCACAGTTTATGTAGGCTTCTGCCTACACTGTGTGGGTCTCTGTTACTTCAAAACCAAGTGCAAATAGCAAGAAAGAGCACAACTCATGACATCTGTGATTTACCTCTCACTAAGTCTGAGATCTGAAAGAATAACTGGAAACACAGGGAGTGAGGAACACAGTTTCTCCCTTCTGGAATCAAGGACAAGACACAAAGCTTCATATTAAAGCAGCGTTAGGAACCCACTCTGCTTTTCTCCCAGATGAATAACATGGGCCAAAATTCTTTCCCACATTTTCTCTCCATTCTCTGGATTTTAGGATCTTAGACTTTTGCCATTTACCTTTCTCTCTCAGAAACAAGTTGATCTGATGAAAAATTAATCTGTTTTTAACAGCAAGGAAAAAATTCAGCAGCAATAAAATCTGAGAGTTTATATTGAGTCTTGACAGATAAGTGAAGGAAGAAGAAAGATTTGAAATAATTTTCAAGAGTAATTTGGTTACAGAATTTGATTGGGGATCACAGTCTATTGTCTGAGGTTAATTTTATTCCTTAAGGTATATTTCAATTCACTGCTGAAGTAAGTGTTAGGAAATAGAACAACTGCCAAAGTACCTTAGCTTTAAGGCCCACATTGTTAATGATGACACCCATGCCTCAGAGCCTTGAACCTGGAAGTTCCTGTTCAATAAGGGCAGCAGGTGGAAGGGGAAGCTGTACCTGAACACCAGATTTATTTATCCTCAAAGAATAAAGTGAAATGTCAGCTTCCCACAAAACTACTCTCTTATTTGCAAGAATGGGAAGGAAGAAAGGTCTATTGTTCACCAAAGAATGTCAGATCTGGCAGGTTAGTGTGCTGCATCCACAGCCAGTTTATGCTGGTTTACACTTGCTAAGGGTCTGGCCTGCGTACAGAAATACAAAACTCAGCTTGGTAGCGAGATGTTTACACATGTGGGCATATTAGAGCTCTTCAGGAATCAACTGGTGGCTGCACAGCTCTGGTTGATTTCCACTCCCTGTCTCCCTGTCCTGCTTTTTTACCTCATGCTTTCAGATGTAATGACTGTCATCTGCCCAGAACCAAGGAGCAGCTTGCTAGATCCCTTGTGTTTACTTTTGTTCACTTGCCAAAAAAAGCTTCCTGATCTTCTGGACTGATCAGAGTATTCAGAGCTTCACTTGCTAAACAAAAGCAAAGCAAAAAAATACAAGTGTTATCTGGCTACTGTCTCTGGGAGCATTCATAATGATTTTGAAAGTTTGGCTCTGTTTTTGTATGCAGTTTTTCATTTTGTTCATTTCATTAGGAATTTTACAGAGGTACATGCATTGTTCTGTTTGTGGGTTCACTGAATTTCATGGGCATTTCTGCTGGTCAGAGTGTGACTTTGGCAGTCATTCTTTAGGTTTATTTGGGTTCTTCACCCATCAATCACGTTTAGAGCTGAAGTAACTGAATCCAACTTCAGTGAGGTCCTTAACTTTAAACGATTTAATGATATGTAACAAAGCATGCTTACAATGTTTACTGGTAGGGGTAAATTTTGAAAGAGATTCATACATTGCAAGTTAGTGTCCAAAGAAATGCTGTATATCAATGATATCCTAAGAAAGGTGTTTTCAGATATATCCTGTAAGACTCTACCATTTTCTGTGGGGAAGCTTGGGCTCCTCGCTTGAGAACTCAATCTGCTGTAGGCACCTAATTTTATACAGTCTGTAGTATCTATACCTCACAAATTCTGCCTCAGGTAAAGAAACTATTTATAGCATCAGTACCAGGAATTATATTGGCTGAATGTTCATGAAGGTTCATGCTACTCACTGGTACCTAAGACATGCAGGAATTAAAACGCTTACAAAAGTTCATTACATGAGAAATATATCATGGAATAAATCAAGAATAATTTTATAATTTTTTTTGTGTCAAGAAGAGATGAATCTTGAGATTAGATGTGAGAACAATTGTTCAGTTAATTAGCTATGAAAAACATATAATTTAATTATAATTTAACTGTTTTATAGAATTTGGTGGTTTGCATCAGAACCTCTTGAAACAAAAGGCTAAGAAAATGAATTTTCTAAGATTACGAAGTAACCTGAGGCCCTTCCAAATCAAACACCCTGCAGTCAATTAACATCAACATTGGGCCTTTTTAAGATCATTTATTATATGGAGAAATGTGATCCTTCACAACGATGCTTCAGTAGGGTGAACAAAATAGCTAAAGGCTCTCATTTGAATGTGATTTCTCAGTAGAAACTCCATTTTTTTACCTACCTGTTTAAAAAGTTTTCTCAGTGGTGATGAAAAATCAATACACTTCCTGGGAGGCAGGATTTGATTTTACAACTTTGAAAATGAAACAAAACAAAAAGCATATTTATAAGGGAAGATGTTCAGAGTCCAATATATTAATTGAGTTTTCTCTACAATTTAATTTTATGACACATCCTAGGTTAAAGGTGTATCTTTGTCTCTTCACAGATTTGGTTTAGCCTTTCCCAGGATGGACTACTCTGGCCTTTCCTCCCCTGTAGGAAACACTGGGGAGTAAGAATAGATGGAATAATGTGTGAAAGGGAGGGAAAAGTGGAAGGAAAGGAGGAAGGAAATACAAGAGGAAGGGAGGATGGGAAGGACAGAGGGAAGGAAGTAAGAAGGAAGGAAGGAAGGAAACGAGTTATAGAATCACAGAATCATAGAATGGTTTATTTTGGAAGGAACCTTCAAGACTATATAGTTCCAAACCCCCACCATGGGCAGGGACCAAGTTGCTCAAAGCCCCATCCAACCAGGCTTTGAATGCTTCCAGGGATGAGACATCCACAACTTCTCTGGGCAACCTGTCCCAGTGACCCTCACAGGAAAGAATTTCTTCCTAATATCTAATCTAAATCTCCAATCTTTAAGTTTAAAACCATTATTCCTCATTCTGTCACTACGCTTCCTGGTAAAGAGTGGCTCCCCATCTTTCCTGCAGCTCCCTTTAAGTACTGGAAGGCTACTATAAGTTGTCCCTGGAGCATTCTCTTCTCCAGGCCAAACAATCCAAACTTTCTCAGCACGTCCTCACATGGGAGGTGCTCCAACATCCTGATCATCTTTGTGGCCCTCCTCTGGACTCACTCCAACAGGATCATGTCCTTTTTGTATTGGGGGCCCCAGACCTGGACGCAGCACTGCAGGTGAGGTCTCACCAGAGCAGAATAGAGCGGGAGAATCACCTCCCTTGTCCTGCTGTCCACACTTCTTTTGATGCAGTCTGATTGGCATTCTGGGCTGCGAGCACACATTGCTGTCTCATAGTCAGTCTTTCATCCACCAACACTCCCAGTCTTAGTTGTTTCTCAGCTGAGTTTCCTCCCTCCTTTCTCCAACAAGTGGAAAGAGATTGTGTCAGTGGACCCTGACCTAGTTCATGGATGCTGCAGTCCATCCCCACACCCACTATGGATCAGGACATGCCTGCTAGCACAAAAAGTCCAAAGAGGGGAGGCAGTTCTGGGGAGTTTGGACACTTTTCACTTTTTGGCAGTACTGCAGAGGAGTGACAGAACCTGTATGCTCCCACTGTGCGCTTGCAGGAGGGTTGGAATGAATCTCAAGGGGCAAGTACAGAGTTTATTTTAAAAAAAAATAAAACACTGCAAACTTTTTTCTGTTCTTACTCTCACTCATCACTTAAGAAAAGCAATACCTTGACTAAAAAGAGACTTGCCTTTCTACTCAATACACTAATTTTGACTCCCTCTTTTTTGTTGTTTTCTTTTTATAGTTTGTGACCTTGCATGCTCTTAAAGTGACTTTTTTAGTAATTCAAGGACAAATCCTTCTTTTCTGGGCCTGACTGAAGTTTGAGTTCCTCACTTCTCTCAAAGAAATTTTAGAAGTTATTCAAGAAGATATAGCAAGTGTTTTTATGTCTTCAGGATGTGGGGATAATATCTTAACCAATAATTCTGGGCAACACTGTCATTTTATATCCCCTATTTCCTGAGGCAGAGAGGAAGAGTGAATTGAGAAATGTGACTTTTTTTTCCTATGTAAACCTTCTTGTCGTCTATGTAGAAATATCTAGAAAAACGACATTACCATTTTACCACAAGCAAAAAAGCACAGTGGATGTGGGTTTGGTGATGTGCTCCAGTGCAGTGGGAAAGGAAAATGAGTTCCTTTTCTGTATAACTTTTCTCTAGGTATAAAGAGAAAAAGACACATGTAAAATTTGCCCATAGTCAGTAAGGAAGCCTGCAGAAAAGTAAGACAAGTGGGTTCAGCACTGACAGTCTTCTATTTCTCAGATGAAAGCACTCAAAGTTAGCATATTCAGCACTTTGGGACTGCTTTCTCTCTAACTTTTTGTCTATTCCTTTTCAAAAATTAGCCCTTGGGCTTAAGAGCAGTTCGTTGGGGGTATACCCACATAATGTTTTAATTTGGCCAACTAAAGAGAAAGGGAAAAAAATGCTTTTCAGAAAAAAAATATGCAAGAAGTTCTGCTCCTGAGGGTGCATCCATTTTGAATCACTGCTCAGTAGTAATTAATTTCCACTTGATATTTCCACAAAGTCATAATATCATGGTCTTTTCTTACTGCCACCGCTAATCCTTCCGCTAAACCCCGTATTTCAGAGTGTTGACCTCAGTAATAAAATATTATCACCATTCTTTTTCCTAAGTCAAAGCAAATTAGAGTCCAACAGGTATGTTGCAAAATGTGAGATTTTATCCTTTGTTTACGGAGGACTATAGTAAAATTCTTCTTGTGACTGTCAATCAGTCTGCTGCACTGCTGTTGTTTATGAATAATAGGTTTAGGTTTCTTGGCTACATTTCTAAATTTAAAAACAAAGAGTCTAGACCTTATAACAACCTGGCCTGTTAATTCAAGCTGTTGTTATCCCTGTGCTCATAAAAGAGTTTGTGTTTGGCTACAACACTATTTTCAGAATGGCATGCAGCCTCATTTAGAAAATCCAACAGATGGATAGTGTTAGTAAACTTAATTTAAGGACCTAGATATTGCTTAAGCTTAGAGTAAATACTTAACCTTTCCTTCTTAACAAAGGATAAAGTTTAGTTTCAGAAATACAGGTCCCTAGCACCATCTAAAATGCTTCATATCATCCAAGTTGCCTGCATGCGAACAATGAGAAAGAAAAAAGACTCATGGAGTGACAGCTGGATGCCAGACAAGATATTCCCTCATACCTACATGGACATTAAACATCTGCATGTTAGTTGTCCAATCCCTACTTCAGTGTCTCTCAAGAGGGAAAGATGAGATGATGCCTTTAGACAACAGGAGAAAATCCTGACCACTAAACTTTGGAAGACACAGTTTCTCTCTAGAGCTCCTCACTCTGTTGTTCTTCACTGTGCCTCTCCGAAATACAAACACATACCTCAGGATACCATGTTCACTAGAAGCTTAAAATTTGGGTATAAATGAGAAATCTAAATGAATTTTGTGGATCGTTCTCACAAATAAATAACTACTTTAATAGTGTGTTCCAAATATGATTCACCTCTCATTTAGGAAAAAAGTATGTTTTATCTGTCATTTGAATTTGCCTTTTTTCACTGTCTACCATTTTATTTTTATTATGCCTTATACATCTAGACTGAAGAGTTCTTTGTTTCCTGGTATTTTTCTTGGTGACACACATTAACCATGTTCTCAAATATCTTTTGGATAAATTAGTCATATTGTGCTTTTCAGTTTTCCTTTTTCCTAAGGCATTTTCTCTTGTCTAATAAATATGTTGAGTAAGGGGTTTTTTTGGTTTGTTATTTTTTTTCAAACTCTTCAGAATCCTTTACAAATTGCAGTTCTCAGAATTAGATGTACTATCAGGCTAACTTCTTACGCAGTGGAAGGGGAGGTCCTGATCTCCTCTGATGCCCAATATTAGATCACAAGGAAATGAAACGAAGCTGCATCAGAGGAAGTTCATGCAAGACACTGGAAAAACGTTCTTCACCGAGCAGGTGGTGACCAACTGGAACTGACTTCCCAAGGTAGTGGTCAGGACACTAAACCTGTCAGAGTTCAAGGGCTGTCTGGACAATACTCTTAGTCATGTCATCCACAGTTTTAGGTAGAGCAAGGAGTTGGACTCGACAATCCTGATGGGTCCATTCTAGCTTGAGATATTCTATGACTCTATATAAAACTCATTTGCATATATATTCTTTAATGTTTATATATTCTTTAATGTTTAACTCATTTGCATATATATTCTTACTTTCAGCTTTTTTTTCTACCTCTTCTTTCTACATCATTGCAAGGAAGGTTTATGTTGATTTTTGATGTTGAATAAGCCTTTTAAGAACCATTGCTTTCAAGGGGGAAAACCCTTATTCTTCATTCATTAAGGCTGCACGATCATCACAACTTCTTTTCCCAGTCATCTAATTTTTCATTAGTCCCTATAAAGTAGATTAGACTAGCCTTGTAGCTTGATCTTACTGTCTGGCCTTATCTTTATTACACCTTTTTTTTGAGTTATGCAATAATTTTACATTTACTTTGGATCTTTAATTCTGATGTTAAATAATTTACCATCCAAGTTTTGATCTTTACACAGTCCTGTTAATTCAACATGACCTGGATATTGAATTATTAAAATGTCAAAAGAATATTCTTAATCTTTTTAATACACTCATTATGATTTTTATGCAGATATTTTCAGTTGAAATATCATGTGGGGTTAAGCGAAATGTCTATGCATATACAGATACCTTTACCAGTAAAGCTTGTTATCAGAGTGAGATTTAGGGGCAAGAAGGAAAAAGGATTTGATTACTTGCATTTGTGACTTATAGTAAGGCTAAAATCTCTGAGAATTCAGAAAACTACCATGTGCTGTTTTGTGATAATAAACTTCAGTTTCATCAATATCTCTGATAATTTTTCCTACAGAAGTGTCAATTACAATTGAAGTTCTTAATTATAAATTTACTTTTCCCCTTACTTTTCCCCTACTTAAACTCCTTTTGCCCTTTACTTTTCCCCTAGTTAAACTCCCAAACTGACTTTCTTGGGGCAAACTATGCCCTTTATAATTTTGGATCATCTTTTGTTCAGGACACGTTCTAAATATGATAACTTGACCATTGATTCCTACTTAGCTATCAACTTCCAATCTAGTGGATTCATCTTTTTCAATTATGGTTATTATAAAAAAATCTAATTATTTTAGTTAAACAGAGGAGGAAGAATGAGGTTAAATGACTCACTCAAGACTATTCAGAAAGTCTTTGTCAGAGACAGTATTGCACAAAGCTTCTCAATCCTAAATGAGTGCCTTCAACAGAAGACCATCCTGTCAAATGTTAGCCTCACATTTGAAGACTTCATCTTTTTTCACACATGAACAGATGGCACATAGAACTTTCTCACGTGAAATCTTACTTCTCAGGTGTTAAGCTTCAAAGAAAATATGTTAAAAAATTAATCATAATTGGAAGATGATATTAGAGTACACCAAACACTCAGAATGTAAATCCCACTACAAAATTCATTTTTGTTTTACTAGTCGCCAGGTATATTCTCATAAAATAGGATGAGAAATTTTAATTACTGATTGGAATAACAAAGCAAACAGTTACTCATTAATATCTCATGTAATACAAATTCATGAAAAGTCTAACCACAGTTAAATGATAACATCCACGGTGATCTAGTTTGGATAACATATTAGTAAACAGATAGTTCTGTAAATATCATTAATACTTGGAGCGTTGCTTGAGGAGCTTAGGGTCCATATCTGCTATGACCTCTTTTTGCAGATTGAAATATTCGTTATATTTCAGTACTTTCAGCAGTATGCAATAAGGATTAGGGTTAACTGGGAGTCTTGCAGAAGACATTATATTTAAGGAGTTTGTGTCTTGAGCAAACTCTGTCAGCCATAGTGAGTCTTGTGCTAAGGCTTAAGATGATACCCATAGCTTAGCTTGAGCGACCACAGTCTGACACTAGACATAAAAATAAAGGGGAACATGCTAGAAGGCTCTAGGTATAAGCTGTTCCTCCATACAGTTGCTAGACACTTGCAGCTAGGTATGTTCGGGGAGGCGTAAAACAATATCTATCAAAACAAATACATAGTTTTGTTTGATACACTGGATATAAGGAACCATTATATTGAGGCAGTGGTGTCTGCACAGCGTGCTATGGCTGTTTATCTGGGATCTGTCTGGTACTGCATGAAAGTGAGGTTCCCAATATCTGAAAGAATATAAAATTTATTCAATACCAATATTTATCTTCCTAATTCTTATCACATTGTTATTGCATTATACTTCTTGTTGCCGCACTTATCTTACTTAGCTCTCGAAAGAACCCTGCACCCCTGGTGCAGAGCAGAGGGCTAAGGGGAAACAGTAAGGCTTGCAAAATTCCCATAAATTCAAATTCACATTTCTTCTGCTTTACCTTTTATAATAAAAATGTATACATACTTGAAATGCAGACCATCTTACGATTTGTCTCTGACTTCTTGGCTGTGGATAACACCTCAGTTGACCAGAAACAGATCAGTGCTAGAGGCTCTTTGTGTCTCAGTTCTTTATCTTTGCAGTCCTATGTACACACAAGTGCATTATTTTAGGTATAAATATTTCCTAGCAAATCTCTGCTGCACAATGGAAACAGACTACCATGCAGGGAATAGCTGTACTGTAAGTGTTCTGGCTGTCATGTTGACCATCAAACTAGAATTTTGAAACACCAGCTGAAGCAATATAGTCTCTTACAAAGTAGGAGAAACCTGGTTTAATTGTGAAAGGGATATTTTATGTGGTGGCTAAATAAGTCCAATTTAGAACGGTTTTAGCTTGTGGTATGCTGCAAGCCGTGGTGAGAAAGCTGATAGTCTAGAAAGTATCTAACATTTTCTGTCTCTGTCTTTTACAAACAGGAAAATGATACTGCTGTTTACAAAGTCTCAAGTCTAGTGTGACTAATTTAACATCTAACTTGGGCCTGGGTAGGCACCACATGTAGTGTTGTAAATACTTGCAGTAGAGAGAGAAGGGATGTTGGTGCTAAGAGTAGAAGTAGTTGATCCAGTCTCCCTAAATGAAATATTTTAACTCTGAAACTAGTCAGTGGAGAGCAATGAAGTATCTCTGGCAGCCTACTTAACATCTCCTACTTTGTCTAAATTAGGTCCCTGGACTAAAAAGACTTGTGAATATAGTTAGAGGTTTACCAGTCTGCAGCAATTCGAGCAAAATGTGGTGAAATCAAGCCAGTATCACAGTGAAAACAAACTGCATTGTTAGCAGGCAAAGGTGTAGAGATATCTGTAAAATAACAGAGGAAGTAAAAAATAGCATGCTAGGGGACAAAAAACCCAAGAAAAAAACAAACAAAAAACCAACCAACCAACCAAAAAAAAACAGAAAAAAAGGACCAGACTAGAATAAAATAGATCCAAAAATATAGACACCAATCAACAAAAAATATCTTTCAATCCTCCAAGCACATAAGAAACTTGTCTGTGGCATTTTGTTCACTTTATACTTTGCAGAAATTTATGGTGATTTTTAAAATATAAGTTACGCAGGCATTTTTTCTGTTCTGTTATTTCTTACAATTTATACAAATAAAATATTTGCCTACATTTCTGGGTTCCAGGTAATGGACTTAGAAATCACTACATAAGTTCTTATTAAGAACTACCCTAATCCTTATGCTAGATACTCATATTCACATTTGCTTTCATTTCCTGTCAGAATACAAACATGCCTGTAAATTAAAATTTAAAAAGTAATAGAACAAAATCAAATGCTTTAAAATGAAAATTAAAAGAAATAGATACTTCTGCTTAGGCAAACTGCTTCCATGATATTATCTCCTGTCTTGGATCTGATCATAATATGAAGGTTCTCTATTTTTCCGTCTTCTTTAGAAAATGCTCTGAATTGTCTGTCCTGCTGAGAGAGAGAAGGCACTTCCCCTCCTTCTCTTTATATTTCATTCTTTGTCTATCTTCTATAGAAACTCCTTTTTCTCGTGCTCTGTGTTACAGGTCTTGTGAAGTGCTTAAAGATTACTTTCTGGTTAAAGTCCTACTGCAAACACAGGAAAATATCTTGGCATGAAGATCATCTGACCTGTTAAGATGAGGCAGCTTTGTACTCCTTCCACAGCCTAGAGCAAGACACAGACCAGGGACAGACCCACCAATGTGATTGCAATGATGCCACGTGATACAGTCAAACACATCAGTCCAGCTCTCACCAGTGGAAGCTCAAGAAAGACTTTCCTTTTTTTTTTTTCTCCACTCTAATTATTTAATGTCCACAAGCTGAGATTTAATGTCATCTATTTTAGGAGTCACATGGGAGGTTTGGATTAGGTTTGGAAGGTCATTTCAGAGGGCAGTTTGAGACTATGGGATCATAGGATAATTCAAACTGGAAAGGATCTCAGGAAGCCTCTAGTCAAAAATCCTGCCCAAAGCAGGGGCAGCTGGGGGTTCACACCAAGTTGCTCAGGTCTTTATCAGGTTCAGTCTCAGAAATATTACAGTATCTAAATGTTAGCTGACCTTTATTTCTTTCCCTC
>NW_009732217.1:77200-77643 GCF_000703405.1 Apaloderma vittatum | reverse complement strand
CAGCCTGTTCCAGTGCTCTGTCAGCCTCGCAGGGAAAAAGTTTTCCCCTGTGTTTACGTGGAACCTCCTATGCTCCAGTCTGAGCCCGTTGCCCCTTCTCCTATCATTGGACATCGCTGAGAAGAGGCTGGCTCTGTCCTCCTGACACTCACCCTTAACATATTTATAAACATTCCTGAGGTCACCCCTCAGCCTCCTCTTCTCCAAGCTGAAGAGATGCAGCTCCCTCAGCCTTTCGTCATAAATCCCTTAATCATCTTCGTGGCTCTGCGCTGGACTCTCTCAGGCAGTTCCCTGTCCTCCTTGAACTGAGGGGCCCAGAATTGGACACAATTTTCCAGATGTGGCCTCACCATGGCAGAGAGGAGGGAAGAGAACCTCTCTTGACCTACTAGCCACACCCCTTCTAACACACCCCACGGTGCCATTAGCCTTCTTGGCCG
>NW_009732217.1:76465-77061 GCF_000703405.1 Apaloderma vittatum | reverse complement strand
GAATGCTATACTTGCCCTTGCTGAATTTATGAGGTTTCTCTCTGCCCAACTCTTGAGCCTGTCTAGGTCTTGCTGAATGACAGCACAGCCTCCTGGTGTGTCAGCCACTCCTCCCAGTTCTGTGTCATCAGCAAACTTGCTGACAGTGCACTCTGTTCCCTCATCCAGGGTGTTGACAACTATACTGAATAGTACTGGTCCCGGTACCCACCCCGCTCGTGAAGGGACTCCACTAAATTCAGACCTCCAACTAGACTCTGCCCCACTGACCACAACTCTCCGATCTCTTGCCTTCAATTAGTTCACAGTCGACCTCACTACCCGATCAGACCACACTCCCTCAGTTTAGCTGTGAGGATGCTGTGGGAGACAGCATGTCCAGCCTAAACCTCCCCTGATGCAGCTTTGAACTCTTCCCAGGCATCATCTCTCTGGGTCCCAGGGGGAAGAGCTCAGCACCTCCATCTCTACTTCCTATCCTCAGGAAGCTGTAGAGAGCAATGAGGTTGCTCCGCAGCCTCCTTCTCTTCAAATTAGGCCAACCCAAAGTCCTCAGCCCTTCCTCCTCCCAAAGGACATTGCTCCCAGCCCTTCCA
>NW_009732217.1:69466-75885 GCF_000703405.1 Apaloderma vittatum | reverse complement strand
CCAGCGCAGCTGCGTCCTCAGCAGCACGGCCTCAATAATGGTGACCCCTGCCTGTTCAAGGACAGCGACATCAGTCACGTAGTCAGTCCAGTGGATGTTTAGGATTGTATGGAGGCAGCGCTGATGGAAGTGTTCGAGGAGTCGCAGGTGGTGGCGGTAGATGACCCATGATTCGGACCCATACAGAAGAGTAGACAGCACAATGGCTCTGCAGACACTACCCTTTGTACTTTTCCTCAGGTGTTTATTGCACCAGACTCTTCTATGGAGTTTTCCAAGAGCACTTTTTCCTCTCTTGTTTCAGACTCTGGGTCACCAGTCTTTCTATTTGCTGTCTTCACGTTGTTTTCGTTTTCCAACCTGTATTTTCATGCATACCACACTCCAGTCACAGGCTTCTTCTGAGCCCCAGTTCCCGTCTCCTGGTTCCACAGCCAGTGTCTTCTCCCACCTGGGTCTCCAGTCATGCCGGATAAGTGTGATCCAGATGGTCATTTCCAATCACCTTTCCTGGGATCTTCGCTTAAACTTACAGTTTCAGAGAATATACTGCTTAAATCTCCCCTGCATTCAGCTCAGTGAGGATAAACTAGTTAAAGAAATAAGCTGTGAAGCCTAAGAGTCTTTTGTTCATATAGAAACTGATATTTTTAATGGTCTTGTAACTTGTCCAAATTCTGCCAAAATTTCATGTTCCCACGAAAGGCTTTTCTTTCATTGAGCAAGCCATCTCCCTTGAATTTCAGGAGACAAATTGTAAGGAAGGATGTGCTGGTCAAGAAAAGGAGTGCTAAGATTGTGTGCTTACTTTTATCAGGGTAGGGCCACATCTTTACCCATCATTTTGTTTATAGGTAGAGCAGATTCTCTTGGACTGAAATGAAATTAAACAAATGCAAACATCCTGCAGCCTGTCTGAGCCTGATAACTGGAATAGTAAATTTCACCCGTAACGTTTCAAGTTTGGCAAAGTTATAAGCAGAGAAAACAAGCCTCAGAATATCAAATACTAGCTGACATAATATTTAGGCAGTGCTCTCGGCTCCACCTATAAAGTTACTGTATCATGAAATCAGTGGAAAAGGAAAGGAGAAATTCAAAACAAAACCCAGTAAAAAAGGAAGGAGCTTTAATGGCTTAGAAAAATAACAGTGAGATCCCTACTTGAGCAGTTTTGGAGTCTGAGGAGATAATATGCCGGGTTCTTTCTTTTGCTGGCTATATAATAGAGCTGAGAGAGAAAATTGATTTTTCATGCAAAATATTGAGTTGCTGTTCACTTGCAATTTAATTTATTATTTTTATACTCTGCACATAATTTGTTAGGGCACTCTCCTATGTGTGTAATGTTGTTGGAAAATGTAATATTGAACAATTCGCTAGCAATATTAATTTGCTGTATTGTAGGCATTTCTCTTATCATCATTACTATTGTTTCCAGGCCATAAAATGTAACTGGTGTGTAGGCATGCAAGTATTCGCAGGCTGGGAAAGTGCTGCGCACTGCTAGGACCCATTGGTCATGCAGGTAGGTGGTATACCCACAACATCTCCAGGCTAAGGTTTGTGTCACAGCTTGTGTGGAATATTGGGTTTGGAGCCTTTTTTAAGTTGCTCATCATTTCCCTTTTTTCCTGCTTCACTCCTGCCTCCCTCCTCCTTTTTTGCTCTTTATTTATTTTAGAAACTCAGGAATGCAGGGTTGCAAGAAGCCAAATTTTTTCAGGGTTTATGTCTATTTGATATGGGCTTTAAGTGGCGTTACATATTAGCAAAGCTAGATAAACTCCCCAAACTCTACAGCTGAGGACCCTCCCCTCTTGAATTGTCGCGTGGTTTGCAATATGTGGATGAAAGAGATGGTACAGGTGATACAGAGCAGCCTTCAGCCACCTTTACTCTAGGAGAGAGCTCCGCTAGCTGGTGATGGAGCCCCTGAGGCATGGTTGTGGCTTCTTACAGAGTCATAGAATCATTTATATAGATCACTGAGTCCAGCCATTAGTGTAACATTGCCGCATCCACGACTAAACCACGTCCCTAAGTGCCACGTCCACACATCTTTCAAATACCTCCAGGGATGGTGACTCCACCACTTCCCTGGGCAGCCTATTCCAGTGCTTGACAACCCTTTAGGTGAAGAAACTTTTCCTAATATCCAATCTAAACCTGCCTTGGGGCAACTTGAGGCCATTTTCTCTTTTGTTACTTGGGAGAAGAGACCTTCTTGGTGCAAATGAGCCGGAGGAGCTGGGGAAGTTTTATGTCCTGAGGAGGTAACAGCTCTGGCATTGACTGCCTGCTCTGATGGAGGGGGTTGCTGACGGCCGACCCGCTGTGGCTAGTGTTTCCCATAAGACGAGCTTGATCACCTGACATAGACCAAAGCACTAAATGGTAAGAATTCCCAAGGAAACCCTAGGGACAGTCTGTTTCTGGCTTGGGGTTTCTATTATGGGTGTTGTGAAGCATAAAATCTATCTGTGTTCAGGAGGAGCGAAGGTCTGCTGCTCCCTAAAGGGCTCCTTGGACAGGTAAAATACGTACTGCATGGGGCAGGCTGCACAGTTGTAGTCTGAGGTAGAAATTAAGATTAAGTTTCAGTGGAAAAGAAAAGGGGGAAAAAAGATTCCAACCATGACTTCACCGTGTAGGATAACTTCATCTTTTTCCCTCTCAATCTGATATATTATATTCCTTTTATATTTTTTCTAAAAATACCGAGCCAAATTGAATATAGCTATGAGCTGAGTTATGCCAAGGTTAAATTTGCTGTAATTAGGTTTTTCTCTACTTCTTCCTCCTTTGCTCACTCTTAGTTTAATTATTAAGTGGTTCAAAGACAACCCCTTGCGCGACAATTTTTTCAGCTTACAAGTAAGGCTAGGTGGCCTACCAAGTGGAAGTTATTGTCAAGTGCCAGTAGGTAGAAATGAACAGCGCTTATGTCTGTAGCCAGGCATCTCTAATGAACAGTTTTATTCTCCGTCACCACGTATGTCCAAACACCCCTTTGCCAGTGAACCTCTGCTACTTAGCAGACCTTGGACAGGAAGAAACAACATGTTGCTTTCTTTCATAAAAGCTTTTTTTCCTGCAGCCTGGAAATGTTGGAGAGCAGCCAGTTGTGTTGGAGTCACTCTATTAACTGCAAAGGTTACACTTTGGGAAAGGCTGCGTGCACATAGAGAAAAACACAACCAACAATTTAGTACAAAATGCCATTCCCTAGTCAAAAAGAACAAAACCAAGGTAGCACAGAGAGGGCTTTTTCTTTTATTTGTCCAAAATGAGTTTATGTGCATGTATTCAAAAACTATAATTCCTATAATAAACACTGAGGAGTATCTGCAAGTGACCTACAGTGTCAGGTTGGACCTTAGAAGGTGACTCAGTATGCAGGGGGACAGGAAAAGAAATGATTGAATTCGGTATAATTAAGACAGATAGGACAAAAGCTCTCCTGGTTCATGTCTCTTATATGAACAAGCATCCCTGACTTTGCTCTTCGCTAGGGAGCATCTGCAGCATTGTTGGTGGCGAGGGGCCTTGGCACCACATGGTTTGATCAAGCTTGTCAATGAAATGCTTCTCATGCAGCCTTTGTCACACACCTCTGCATCGGGGTACAAGCCGGCTCCAAAACTCAGTAGCAGTGTTTGTGCCATTGTGTGGCTTCAGGGGGGTACCATCGCTCTCCCCAAGGCTATGGGGCATATCGCAACCCTGGCAAATTAAGATTATATCTACATGTCTGTTCTCACCCTGAAGTAGGTTAAGGACACCTTAACCTCTCAGTGAAGTAACACAGGGCAAGAGTGGGTGCCAGCAGGAGGTTATCACGGGTGTCTCCTTCCCCACCTTCCCTGTGGTACCTGGCCAGTGTCCTCAGCTAGCCCCAGGGTCTCTGTGTGTTTCCTGGACATGCCACCCAGAGAAGTTCACACCTTGGGAGAGAGGCAAGAGCTGCAAGACACCTGTGTTTTTACACTAATCATGGGAATCCTGAAAAGAATCATAGAATGGTTTGAGTTGGATGGGACCTTAAAGCTCATCTAGTTCCGACACCCCTGCCATGGGCAGGAACACCTCCTGCTAGACCAGGTTGTTCAAAGCCCCGTCCAGCCTGGCCTTCAACACTTCCAGGGATGAGACATCCACAGCTTCTCTGGGCAACCTGTTCCAGTGTCTCACTGCCCTCATAGTAAAGAACTTCTTTCTAATGTCTAATCTAAATCTAACCTGCTCCAGTTTAAAATCATTACCCCTTGTCCTATCAGCACATGCCCTTATAAAAGTCCCTCTCCAGCTTTTCTGTAGGCCTCCTTCAAGTACTGAAAGCACCCCTTCAGGTGCTGGAAAGCTTTGTTTACTACTGATCTCTCATTGTCAGTACCTAGAAATAGGAATTCCAGGAAAGAAAATGGTTGTTTGTAAGCTTAAGAGAGTACTTCCTATGTCAAGTAGGATATTTGCAATTTCTGTGACAATAAAAACAAACATTTTAAAAAATGACATAAAGGTTACAAAGTAAAGCATAAAAAGGTAGTGAAATGTCAGTGTTACGGTTGCCCTTCCTGTGAATACAGTATGACACAAGGTTTAGTAATGAGTTGTCTTACATTTTTTCATGGGGCCCTTTCAACAGTGGATGTTAGCAGTGGTATACTCAGGGATTTTTGATGGAGAAAGCTTTCTTTTCATAGGATCTCCACATAATATTTTATTGAAATAATACATTGTTACTTGGATGGGAAATGAAGTTTTTATGGACTGGTGGAACTGACTGGTGCCACAAGGAACTAGATTCCTCCTCTGTTCTTTAGGAATAACCTAAAGCATATATTTGCAAATCACAGTGCCAGATCGTGCACCCCACAGTGAGATTTAAATGAGCTTGTGCAGATGCCAGATGTAACACCATGGTGCTAGTGTAGGTCTTAACCAAGTTCTTTCAATTAGTGGGCAGGTTTTTCCAGAGCTAACCCAGGTGTCTTCTTAGCGCTGAATTATGCTGCATAGACACTTTGCAGATGTGTGGACCTCTGTGGGTGATGTTAGAGCATGTGTGTATGGCTTTTGCAAGCAGGTGCTAAGAAGCTTTACCTGTATCGAAGCCAGATGAGTGCTTCTGGCCCAGCATCATGCCTCCAAGCAGATTTACCCTGACCCACTGGTGTCACCAGTACCCTGCAGGTATCCACCTGCAGCACGTCCTGTTCTCCAGCCTCTGGTTAACATCTTGTTCTCCTTTGCCCCATAGCTGGGGCTATGTGGGACTGCACCTGCAGCACCTGAGCTACAGAGGGTGGGAGGATTTTAGCAGGGATTCACTTCTTCCTACCTCAGCTGCTCTTTGGAAGTAGCCTGTTAGCAGCTACAGTAGCTCTGGGTGGTTTCTTCAGGTTGGTTTTTGAGGTGCAGGAGCAGGGAAGATGTTGGAAGTGCGTCTCTCTGCTGACAGCCATACAGGGCTGATTTTTTCTATGCAAGCAACTCCAGCTAGGGCTGCCCTTTACCTGCAGAAGGTCCAGTGGGGAACACCCTGTCTGCCTGTGCACAATTTCACTCTTCTTAGGATTTCAGTGTGTCATAACAAGGTCTCCATCATGAGGAAGGTGATCATGATTAACATACCCAAATTTCCCTGGAGACTGAAGTCAAGCCTGAGATAAAGAGGAGGTGAAGGCATTTGATACCAGGCAGAAAAAAAATCCAATATATGGATAACGATTATTAAGCACTTTTAGGTATTATATATCCTCTGAGATTCAACTTAGGGAGAAAGGGGAGGAAAAATCAGAGGAGTAATGTGCTTAACCAAGAGCTGAATAGTTGCAGCAACATTACTTCTCATGCACCAGGCCAGTAAGGCTCACAGCCTGCTCAACCAAAACTACATACTAAAAGAGGATGGGGGAAAGTGATTTTTTCAATGTATATATCAAAAGGGAATCTGAGTAATGAATCCCTAACGACAAGTATCTACCAATGATCTATTGGGGTGGAGGTGAAATAATTTCCTGTGGTGGAGGGAGAAGGTGGAAGGTTGGTTCTCCTTGATGCCATGAATTGCTCAGTCCAATGTACGTGAGGACAGTGTCCCCCTTCCCCCTGTTTTGACCTCACATCACTTCAGCTTGACTATGGCCAGGGAGTAAAAAAAGAACAGAAAGACTCAAAATCTTTTGAGATGTTTAGTACTGTAGCCTGCAAAGTATAAAGGCCCTCACTCGTGAAGACACATGAAAGTTGAAGAGTTCAAGCACAGACTTTGCTGCTCGGAAGGTTCTGACAGTGCCTCAGCTTATGTTTGCACACACTAAGCCTTCTGGTGGGGTTATTCAAACCTCTGGCAGCTTTTCCTGGGTTTTCAAACACTCACTGGTGATGATCAGCATTCAGAAGGAATATGGACA
>NW_009732217.1:15431-69435 GCF_000703405.1 Apaloderma vittatum | reverse complement strand
TTCCCTGTTTTTGTGCACAGAATATCAGTGAGTGTGAAATGCACCAGCCAGGTTCACAATTTACCCCAAGATCTGTCAGGAAACTTGTTTGACATGGTTTCTGTATACTCTTTTTTTTTTTTTTTAAAGTCCACAAGCTGCCAGTGTAAATTAGCACTGCCAGGAGCCCAAAGGAGAGCCTTTCAAACTCAGAAAGCCATCACTTCCAGTAATCTGAAATCCCTTTCCTCCTTAAATAAGAGCATTATCTTTTAAAAACTGTAGCTATCAGTCTGGAGAGATAAGTGAACGTGGTGAAGTGAAGTGGGAATGCAGTTCACAACACCTCCATGAAGTATGGAAATATCATTTCTGTTTTACGAACAGGAAACTTGAAGCAAAGCACGAAAATAACTGGCTAAAGACTAGAGAGGAATTTGACATTAATCTTTCATTGAGAAATCTGCCTCCTCAGTCTAGTGTTCATGCTACTAGGTCATATCTTTCCTTCTTTTAGTCAAATAACTAATTAAAACAATTTCTTATATAATAGCTGTCATTAAGCCTGTGGATGCCAGAGCATACTGAACTGTGAACAACGCCAGCCAGAGAACCACAGCAATGCAAGCCCAGTAAGAGAGGCAAGTGAGGAACATCTGCATGAAATGCTCAACAAATACCTTTTTGGGCTTTTCATCACAGAAAGCTAATTAAACAGAAAGTGTAAAATCAGACAAGACAAGATATCCTCATGAAACAAAGGATGAGACAAATAGCATCTCAGAAATATAATGTTGATTGACTGTCTCAGGGCTGAGCCCACTTCGACTGTTGGGGAATTATATTCAGGGAAAAATAATTTCATGTGTTCCGTGGAATTTGGTATGCTTTGAATACTACTTCGTCCTGTTGCTTGTCCAAACCTAATGCAAACCTTCAGTTTATGTTGTGCATAACCTCTTCTAGTCAAGTTGTTTCAGAGTGCAACTATTCCGAAAGCATTTAGCTGGAATTTTGTCTCCAAGCCATTACTACAGTTATTGCATTTTTACTTTCAATTACTAAGAGAAAATTAATGAAACCTTCATCACCCTCCGTATACTCTGTTGTGTTCAAGATACACTATCTCTATTTTGATGAATTAACCTTCTCTTCCCCCAGCTCAGCATAATGGAGAGCTTCAGTACAAAATACAGTGGTCCTCAGATGGAACCTGTGCTTTTTTCCCCCTCTTTTATTGCCTGATTGGATTGGTTTAAAAAGCCTCTCCCATGCAAGCTCATTTTCAGGACTATGAAAATGAAAGGTAGCAGGCAGCAGTTCACATGGTGATTAGTCGTGGTCAAAGGGAATTTAATTTTTGACTGTTCAGAGAAAAATATGTCATTAGGTGCTGGAGAAAAGTGTTTGCTATTGAAGTATCTGAATCTAAGTCCAGAATTAAGTTTGAAGGAAATCTTAGTCATCATAGACAGTCCCTTGCAAGTGTGGCCAGTGGGAGTAGGGCTGTTCATACAGCCTGCATGAATGGGCCACAGCATGAGTCTAAGATGGACAAATGCAACTGTACGAAATTTAGCAAAAGCAGATAATGGATTCTTCATCTGGGACAGTGTAATCCTGGATGTATATATCGATTGGGGGACAAGAGGCTGTCCTGCAGCCCCACAGAAATGGATCAGAGGGGTTTAGTTGGTGGTAAGCTTGGTATTAGTTCAAAGTGTGCCCTGGCAGACAAGGGCCAAGCGTATCCTGGGGTGCATTAAGCACAGTCTAGGTAACTGATCAAAAGAAGTGATTGCGCCAGCATTGGTGCAGCCTCAGCTCAAGTACTGCATGCCAGTTTGGGCTGCAAAATATAAGAATAAAAAAAAAAAAATTCAGGATGTGTCCAGAGGACAGCAACAAAGATGATGAAAGGACTAGAGGACATGACTTCAGAGGAGTGGCTGAGCATACTAGGTTTGTTCAGCTTAAAGAAGAGGAGGCTGAAGGGTGACTTCATTGCTCTCTACAACTTCCTCATGAGGGCGAGAGGCGAGGGAAGTGTTGATCTCTTCTCTCTGGTCTCCAGTGATAGGACATGAGGGACTGGCTTAAGGCTGCATCGGAGAAAGTTCAGATTGGGTATTAGGAAAAAGTTCTTCTCTGAGAGGGTGGTGAAGCACTGAAACAAGCTCCCAGGGAAGGCCTTACGGCCCCAAGCACATCAGCGTCCAAGGAGTGTTTGGACAACACTCTTAGATATATATAACTTAACTTTTAGGTTGTCCTGTGTGGAATCAGGAGTTGGACTCTATGATCCTTATGGGTCCCTTTCAGCTCAGGTTGTTCAGTGTGCAGAAAAGAAGGCTCCGAGGAGACCTTATTGTGACCTTCCAGTATCTCAAGGGGGCCTACAAGAGAGCTGATGAGAGACTTTTTAGGATGTCAGGTAGTGACAGGACTAGAGGGAATGGATTGAAGCTAGAGATGGATCAGTTCAGATTGGACATTAGGAAGAAGTTCTTCACCATGAGGGTGGTGAGACACTGGCACAGGTTGCTCAGAGAGGGGGGGGAAGCCCCATCCCTGGAAGTTTTTAAGGCCAGGCTGGATGGGGCTCTGGGCAACCTGGTCCAGTGGGGGGTGACCCTCCCCATGGCAGGGGGGTTCGAACTAGATGAGCTTTAAGGTCCCTTCCAACCCTGACAATTCTCTGATTCTATGAAATGTCTACTGAGTGCATAATTTGCAGTAGAGCTCCAGTCCAGAGCTGACCAGCCAATGCACTGCTGCTGCTGCAGTACCCCATACCTTGTATCTTACTTTGCTGTTCCCATTCAGAGAGGTCTGTGTCTCTGCTGCAGCTAGCAGTTGAGAAATTTCTGCTTAGTGAAACATACCTCAGGTTGTCTTTGTTTTTTTGGACAAGGATGCTTCCTACTTCCATGCTCCGTTTCATCATATATGAGGTGCTCAGTGTTTACCAGCTGTCCAGACAATTCATGTACCTAGCTGTTTGTGGCTGATCTTTGCCTTTACAGCAGGGTTTAGAGGGGGACATGGAGGTGGGAAATCAGGAAACTGTCTTCTTGGCACATGGAAACTCTGCCAGGACAAGCTCTATTCCTTCCCTCTTAGTGCCCTCATGTGTTACTCCGCTTCTCTCCTCTCTGCACTGTCACGCTCCATCACTCTTTTGGCTCTGTTTCTAACATTCTAGCATTGGTAGAGATGCAGTATTATTCTTTATCCATTAAGAGTTTCTCAGAGCACTGTAGGAGCAGCCAAGCTTCTGAGGAGCTAGCCATAAGGGGAGAGTTGCTGTCTTCACTGCTTGTCTAGTTTTAGGTGCTGCAGAACATACAGGGAGGATGGCTATGAGCTTCATGCAAACTCAGTTGCACAAAAAATGCGTGTGAAGAAGTACAACCAAAAAAAGCCAATACTTCTGAGATTATTTCTGTACCCATTCTGCTTTTTGCATGGCACCCATGAGGCATACTGATATTAAAATCACTTGTCAGAGAACAGAGAAGTTGAAAAAAGCATCATTCTTGCTGTCTCCACTAGAAGCTCCTTTCCGGGCATCTGTGACTTCAAAGAGACCAGAGGGACAGTTTCTACAAGCCAGGAAAACCTCAATGTTGAATAAAGCAGGCAGGGGGCATGCGTAAGCAGTTGGCTGCAAAAGCTTTGGCCAAAAGCTTATGCCAAGCATACTAAGCACCCAAAGGAAAAAACAATTGCCAAAACCCACACCTACTACTTGAGGGTTTGATGCCAAAAATAGTCTGTTGTGCTAGAGATACTTAGCTTCCCTTCATCAGTTCACCTGCGCTCATCATTAGTAGATCTCCCTTCAGTCCTGCTGGCTATATTTCCTGGTACTAGCCTCCCAGCAACCCTGTTTGGTGGGGGCAGTTGCTGTGCTGCAGAAAACATGTGTAAACTGGCTCAGTAGATTGCAACAATAAAAATCTAATTGTGTTATTCAATCATGCAATAACTTTCTTTCATCTATGCAAATAATGCAGCACAAATGACTAAATTCATAACTCAGAGGAAGTATTTCATAATTTTCCTGAACTTTTTTGAAGAGAACAACTAACTGTTATTTTCCCCCTTACTGTATTTTTCCTATTTCTTAATAATATCACTTACATCTGAATGCTTCAGTGCCCATGTAATTTCCCTACTTGTATTTTTGAAAGAAGAATGACTAATATTTTCCAAATTATATACTGTGGCAATTAAAGAGAAAAGGAACCTATATATGATTTGGCTAGAAAAAAACAAATCTTTTTTTAGATTCTCCCTCCCTCTTTTAAAATAAAATTGCATTTCTTCAAGCTCATACCTGTCTCACAGACACCTCAAGCTGTACACTACCTACATATCACAACCCCATTAATTTCATGCATTAGGACACATCAGGTCACAGCTCTAACCAGAGTATGGCCCTGCCCACACACTCACTGTACAGTAGCAATAATCTGCCAGTGTGCACAGTAATAGCAGTTGAGGAGAAGCGAACTGTTACCCTTTGTCACTATTATGAAGTTTAGTGTTCACTGAGAACAATCACCTTCCTAGAACGTACAGAAGCAGACATATATGCAGGTTTTCCTGGCTGCCACCTCCTGCTGCTTAGCTAGGATTCTTCAAGTGGCTCATGAAGCCAGAGTTCTTGGAAGAAGGTGATTACTGAGAATTTCAGCTGGGGTTAGCTGTCTGGTTGTGGAGCTTTTTTTTTTTTTTCCCTGCAGCGGAAAACAGCTTCAAAATACAACCCCTAGACATCTAGAGCAAAAAGAAATCAACAGTGAAACTCTAGCTTTTTTTTCTTTTCTTTATAATTCCACTATATAGAGGGTTGGGAACAGATTATAAGAACCATTAAGTAACTGTAGGTAGTGCACACGAGAGCTAGTGCTCACTTTAACCTTTGGGGTTCAACTGGTAGTGTTATTTACTTAAGTACTATGTTGCTGGGTTCTCATAGTCTGCTCCTTTTCCTTACTGAATTTGAACCAAAAGCACTGGTGTAGAGATTTAAATCCTGATTTTGTTTCATCCATGTTTTAACATCGGAACATCAGCTGAAATCCCAATTTCATCTACTTTAATTGCATATGTGCTCTGTGAAGAGAGATGCTTTCCTGAAGCCTATCAGGGTCTTAATGTTAGTTAAAGTGGTCTTAAGTTGTGCATGAAGGCTTGCAGAAGCACGAGCAGAGTGCGCTTCATCTTTTCCAACAGCCAATTCTAATCATAGCATCAGAGAGAATATTTCCCTCCAGTACATTTCTTAGCGCTTTGCATTGCGTTGTTTTCATTATCCCTCTCATTGCCTCGCTGTCTTCCCAGGAAGCTTCATGCAAGGCTGATTTCTTTTTTTTTCTTTGCCTTCCCTCTAGAAGTGCCACTTCTCAGGTATCGGCATCTCTTGCAACCACCACAACAAACAAACAGCCGCTCTTTGATGCAGAAGCTGAGGAGAGAGCGCGCCTTGCATCGTATTAGAAATCCAGTGGGCTTGGCTGGCTTTGAGGCTTTAGGCAACTGTGTGGAAGCAATTGCTCCAAGTCCAAAGGGTGATCCAGGTCTTTTAGAGATCTCTTTTTTTGTTGTTGTTGTTTCCCCCTTTCTTTTTCTTTTTTTTTTTTTTTCAGATCAAACAAGGAGTTCTTCATTTAAATGATCTTGATCATGATGTGAGTAGGAAGGTGCCTTCCATAGTTAGCATTGTGAGGGAGAAACCTGATAATTCATTTATTCTATGATAATAGCAGGGGTAGCTTTAAGGTTTTTACCATCTGTGCTCCTATGGGAAGGAGGAGCAAAGCCAATACAAATTTAACCTTCAGATTTATGCTTCTATGCTTCTCCATTGTGCCTCTAAAGTTTTTCAGAAAAAATCCTTAACCATTTCACTACTGTATGAACAGAAAAACTACAACCTCCACTTTTATTTCATATCTGCAAGATTTCATTTAATTTTAGATATTAATAACTACTCAAGACAAGATATATATTTAGTGAGCATTTAGTTTGATAGCATCTGTTTGTCTGTGTGATCAAAATATCCAAACCTAACATTAAATACTGTATCTATCTTCAAATCTTTATCTCTTAGCAAGTAATCTCACAGTATTATAGTATACACAAATAGAAAATGCGAGATCTTATTTATGCCTACCGCTTTTACAAGGACAAAACTCTTGCTGATGTGGGAATATGGGACCCAAGACAAAAAAACTCAAACCTGTTAGCACAGTTACATACCAAAACTTAGGATAAAAAGATGTATTGATTTGTAAGTTCATCTGGATTTATGGACAGATGGGATATCTGATATCAGATGGGATATCTGAAAGTGGACGAGCCAAAAGTCAGTTTATTAAGCAAAGATCCAAATGTAACTGCATCCGAAAAAGGGTCAGTGAGTCTTACTCTTCTAGCCTTTGACTGGGCAGGACTGAATTTCCCTAGCCCATTGAAAAATTATTAAAGGTTCAAGGTTAGAATTCAAAAATGGCTGAAAAGTCTGGGGCAGAGAACAGAATTAGTTATTATTGTGAGAGGAGTGACTCCAGGGTCAGAGTCATATGAAAAACTGTGCACTTCTTTCCTTCTCTTTCATCTAGGTCCCTATCAGACCATGGAAATGTTTCATGTGTACTTTACTGCATCTGAGTACTTGCTAATTACACTGAAAATGTTTAATCATTGCTGGTTTCTGGTGAGCTTGCCCCAAAAACTGGGGTCTTGAGGGGCAAAATGCTCTTCTCACTCTGGATTAGCTAAAAACCTAAAAATGCTGTCCACTGACTTTCTGCAGGAAATTGAGTCTAGAGTTCAGTTTAGTGCTATACAATGTACTTGGCAAAACAAGATTTACAGGAGGGAAAAAAAGAGATGCTTTTCTTATTGACCTACTTACTGATGGGTGCCATGGGATTCTCTGGCCATGCTGCATGGAGGGGCGTAGAGTCTGTCCCACAGAGAAAAACAGCAGCATGGGAACACCTGAGCTGTGCTTCCTATGGTGCTCTCTTGCAGCCTTTCCAAAACCCGGATGATTCCTGCCATAAATAATCAAAAGATGGAAATACATGGGTTAACTGTGCCTTGGGAACAAAGGCACTTAAACTAGGTCTGTGTGAGGCACCTTGTCTCGGCAAGTGTTACGGTTGTGTCTGAGTGCCTTTGCCTTGCATGGGCTCAGCTGCTTGCTTTGGTCCTGAGGAAATTTCAGGCATTACGGCAATGGACTATACAGCCTTTCTTTCCCCCTTAATGCTGCCACTGTGTGTGGTTAAATTTGCTGCGGGTAATGTTTTGACTTCATGTAGGTTATCCACTCCTTCATCACAGTAGACAGCGGAGAGCTGAATATAGATGCCTCTGGTTTTTCTAAAGAGATCATTCAGATTTTGGCATGTGAAAAGTTGAAGTTTTCTGTGGAAAACTTATTTCCATTCTCGCCAACCTTTGCTGTGAGGAGAACCCCTGCTGTCCTTCAGCAACAGCTACCTATTTTGGGAGGAGAGAGACTGGGCAGGACTGTCCCCTCCTGCCCACTGTGTACTGCTCATCTGAGGAGCAAAAGGGGTGACCATAGCCCTGCCTCCTGGGCAACAGGAGCCATGACAGAGCACCTTCTCCATTAACCGTGGTAAAATAGGAAGAAACTGTTTCATCTGAGTAGGCTGCTGATAGTGCAGTGCATCTTCTTAAAGAATTTTGCTAAGAAGCATCTCAAGGAATCACATAGGAGTTGTGGTTCCCATGCTTTTTGTCACAAACTCAACAGGAAAGTCTCTAGTGAGAAGGGCTTCTCAAAAAAATGTGCCTTGCAATGTTTTTCATTTCTCTGTAGAATAAAAATGTTGAGTTTATGCCTTACAAGTTGCCTATGAAGGCAAATAACTGGGACCACTTCTCATGACAATCCATGAACTTGAATCATAGAATCACTTAAATTGAAAAAGACCTTTAAGATCATTGAGTCCAACCATTAACGTAGCACTGGCACATGCACCACTAAACCACGTCCCTAAGCACCACGTCCACACGTCTTTCAAATACCTCCAGGGATGGTGACTCCACCACTTCCCTGGGCAGCCTGTTCCAGTGCTTGACAACTCTTACCATGAAGAAATTTTTCCTAATATCCAATGTAAACCACATCTCTAAGCACCACATCTACATGTCTTTTAAATCCCTCCGGGGATGGTCCCCCCCCCCCTGCCCTGCCCAGCCTGTTCCAGTGCTTGACAACTCTTACCATGAAGAAATTTTTCCTAATATCCAATGTAAACCTGCCTTGGTGCAACTTGAAGCTGATTCCTCGTGTCTTATTGCTTGTTAGGTAGGAGAAGAGTCTGACCCTCCACCTTGTTACAACCTCCTTTCAGGTAGTTGTAGACACCAATAAGGTCTCCCTTGAGCCTTCTGTTCTCCAGGCTGAACAACTCCAATTCTCTCAGCTGCTCCTCATAAGACTTGTGGTCTAGATTCTTCACTAACTTTGTTGCACTTCCCTGGATATGCTCCATCATCTCAGTATCTTTCTTGGAGCGAGGGGCTGAAAACTGAACACAGGATTCAATGTACAGCCTCACCAGTGCCGAGTACAGAGGGACAATCACTTCCCTCATACTGCTGGCCACACTACTTCTGATACGGGCCAGGATCCTATTAGCCTTCTTGGCCACCTGGGCCCACTGGTGGCTCATGTTCAACCAGCTGTCAACCAATAGCCCCAGGTCCTTTTCTGCTGGACACCTTTCCAGCCTCTCTTCCTCAAGCCTGTAGCATTGCCTGGGGTTATTTTGACCCAAGTGCAGAACCCAGCACTTGGTCTTGTTGAACGTCGTACAATTGGCCTCAGCCTGTCTAGATCCCTCTGTAGAGCCTTCATACCATAGCACGTCAACACTCCCACCCAACTTGGTGGTGTCTGCAAATTTATTGAGGGCATATTAAATCCCCTTGTCCAGATCATTGATTAAGATATTATACAGGACTGGCCCCACTTTTGAGACCTGGGGAACACGCCTTGTGACTGACCACCAACTTGATTTAACTCCATTCACTACCACTCTTTGGACCTGGCCATCCAGCCAGTTTTTCACCCGAGCTTCATTATCACATTCCACTGGTAAAAGACAAAACAATCTTAACATTGAAATGGATGGAAAATTGGAGAGACTGCAAGCCTAGTTCCACTATGATTGTTTTGTAAGTTGGCTAATTATTGTTCTTGTAGTAAGAACACATAATCAGCTTCATGCCTGATATCTTTGGCTTTGTTGTATAGTCCATAGGGATTTGCAGAGAAAAAAGCTAAAACAAGCAGTAATGCACTTAGACAATTGTACTGTGTTATGGCTGGAAGGAAGAATTGTCTGCCTAATCTCTATCTGGATACTGTGGAAGAAAAGATTTTATTACTGTATTTTGTTGTTTAAAAATGAAGAACTCAATAGTTTTGTCTGTGTATAGGTATGATCATAAATATGCCCGTGAGTCTTCCTGTTCCAAGGTTAAATAAAAGCAGTTGTGTTGGCTTCTGTCATATAAATAACCTGATAGAAGTAGGAGAATAACCCCAAAAAAGCACAAATACCACATGCTCACAGGATGATTTTGCTAGCTTCTGAGTTTCAGTGTGAGCATTTTGATAAGGAAGAGTTAAGACTGCGTCAGAAATTGTGAGGTTTATGAGTGTTTGTGTACTTACAAAGCTCATGCCTAAAAGATAGGACACTAGGAAATGATCACTGAAGTACTCCTTTTCACGAAAACCCACCTGGTACCTACTAGTTCTCAGAAATAAATGTCTGGAGTACAAAAGCAAAAACAGCCACTAACTTATAAAATATTCAGTCAAGGCGTAGGAATAAAACTCCTCACTGAAGAGTTGAACCCTACCACGTAACGTAACAACATAACATATAACATAAAATAACAACATAACATAACAAACATAACCTAACATAACCTGGGATGACTTTGCCTGTAGTCCTTTTGTCAGCCTGTAGTCTGTGCTCTGTGTGTGACTCTCCTATTCCTCTGTCCAGGATAGGGCTCAGAGCAAAAACGGATTGAAATGAGAAATAGCCCAAGTCTCTTGGGAATCAGCAACATACATTTAGAAGCTCTCTACTTTGTAGACTCAAGAAAAATCAACAAGCTCTGAAAAATCAGAGAAACAGATGGTGAGAGTATCTATTTATTTGATTTTATTCGCTTTGAACTAATTTCAGGGCTGAAATGATTGTCATCTGATGCATAACGCTAACCGAAATTTGCTGAGGCTGAATTTCACTCTGCCACATGACAAGCAGTTGTGTATATATCTGAGATGTGCTGTTAAGTCCATCTAGCAGGTCAGAGTACCTCTGCCTGCATCATTCTTAAAACAAGCCTAAGTCTTTGGCATGTAGAAAGCTGCCTCTGCTGCTCTTTCTGACTCTTTAGTAAACAAACAGAAAGACAGCCTGTAAGGAGTTCATCCTCCAGAAGTCTCTGAAAGATGAGGAATTCAGAAAGAAACACAAAGGAAAACAGCAAACTTCACACTTAGAGTAGGCAGCAGCCCCTTTGGTAATGCTTTGGTACAGGTGTGTTCTGTCAACTTTTTGCCTGTTATTGTCTGATGATCATTCAGAAGTGTTTTACGTCGGGGTGAAAAGGTTTTTAACATCTCTCAGCCAATTATACCCCAAATTACATGTCCTTGCTAACACACTTTTTTATTAAAGAAACAAATAACTTTTTATTTTTCCAAATACACACTTCCTGATGTTGCCTAGATACAAATTTCTGTTCCTTCTCCATAACCCTCCATCATCTTCCACAAGGCCCTGGATTTTGCTGGGCTCAAGTCCTCTAGCTGAGAAAAGCCACTCGGTTTGTAATCAGGCATGTTTGTGTCTCGCTTCTGCATTGTTATCCACAAGGTTAGCTGCAGATTCGGTTTGACAAGCCATAACTAATTTATCTGAGCTAAATTATATGAAGGCAGTTATCATATTAACCATGCTCACAGCTCCGCCTCCTGTATTGTGGCTTGTGTTTCTGGTCTCCAGTTATAATAGGTATTTTTTTTTAGATTTGTGTTTTACCCAGATGCTAAGGATAAAAATAATGGCTTTTTAGTTTCTAGCGTAATTGAATTTTATACTGTCTGGGCAGCTTTCATTTAAGCATCTCAAAGTGCTTTGAAAATGTTCCTTAATGAAGCTTCACAAAACTTGAGTGAGAGAGGTAAATATTGTTATTAGCATGGTTTTACAGGTGGGTGAACAGAGGAACAGGGAACTGTAGAATATTGCAAATGCTCTCCAGGAAATCATTGGTACAGAATTCACGAGCAGACTTGATCAAAAAAAGGATTTATTTTCTCATGGAAAACAGCTACTAGCAATTTTTGACAAGAAAATTTAAAGCTGACAATTGCTGCAATAACCATTCTTTTCACTTGTCAGTCAAAACTTTAATTTTCTGACAAAAGGAAATAAATGTTAGGGAAGAGCAAAGATATTTGACCGCTTACATCGAGGACAAGCAGAACAAATATGCACATATATAAATCAAGCTTTCTTCAAAGAACTCCACCCATCCAGGTTCAGATGTTCAGGTATCCTTACACATCTCTCTTTTCTTGGCTTTTTTTTTTTTTTTAAGATTAATAGGAGTTTATTACCCAGCTTAGTGAAGTACCTAATCATTTTTAGGATATGTGACTCACATCCTTTGGAGATTCAGTATGTTTCACTTGTTTAGTTGATTCTGAAAATCTCTGTGTGAATGCTGGAAGCTGAACTGCTTCATTTTTTATTCAGGTCAGCCTTAGTGTCATCTGTGTGCTGGTTCCACTCCAATCTGGTGTCAAGAAGAAGTTCAAAGTAATGGTTCAGTTTTACTCTGAGCTTAAAAAAGTGGTCTGAGCCAACCTTCATTCCATCTGTGTTTGTGTTTGGTTTGATGCCCTGGTTTTAACTCTGTTTTCAATTTGTTTGCATTCTCATTTTCTCCCAATTTTTTTTTTTTTTGGTAAGACAAGGGAAGTGTTAGGATAAGTTCAATGCAGAAGAAGTTACTTTAACTGTTTGGTTTTTTGTTTTTTAAAAAAATATTTTATCTTTCCTGTTTTCCACAGAGCACCTGCTTCACAGGCCACCCAGCATGGGCTTATGTGCCACCTCGTGCTCCAGCAGATGCTGAGCACTCAAGGAGGGAACCATCAGTGCACCACCAGCAATATTTGCAAACACATTTAGCACAGCAGCCTCTTCTGGGATTGGATTTTACCCAGGACAACGACCACATGAGAGGTTTCCAATCTGTAAACTTGCGCCCTGCTTTCACTCCAGTACTGGCCAGATGTTGGAATGTGGGGCAGGAGCTGAGGATCTGTACAGGGCAAGAAAAAGCTGCAGCCCTTTTGGCTGATGCTAGTGGCACACACTTACACAAACCTCTTTTTCCTTGAGTTGGATAGACCAAGTTACCTGTGCACCAAATTTGTAGTCTGATGGTCCCCAGCCAAAGGTTCATTTTGGTGCTCCTCATCAGCTATGCTGCAAGATCTAGAAGCGGAGACTACCCTGAGCAGCTGGCCTCCTCCCATCCTCTGCAAGAAACTTGTTCTAAAGCATGAAACTATGCTTGCTGTGGTCTGGGAAGAAGCAGTGCTTTATTAATTACACTTTAAGAGCGTATGAAAAATTAATAATCACACTGCTAACAATGTTAATACGTGTACTGTTATAGACTATGTTTGATTTGTAAAACACTGATAAAATATTTACTTGGTGCTGTGGTGACCACTTACAGTGGAAGCATTATTGCTGTTTTGCAGCTCTGCTTAAGAAATACAGCATAATTTATCATACTCCACTGGAGCCAAAATTCAGTGAGGATATCTGAACTCTAGGCTTCAGGTGCTGATGGCCTTTCCACATTTGTTTAGATCACTGAAGATTAGATCATCCGTTAATCCTCAAAGTTTCGGGCGATTAGCTGATAATCTGTATTTACCCCTCAAAGGCTAAGAATCATCTCAGGAGGCTACTTTTCCTTGCAGCGCACATAAATGTCATAAGGAAGGGGGTGGTGCGGGGGGACTCTGCTCTGCCCCCAGATGAGGAGCAAGAATGTGCCACCCTCCCTCCACACTGGATCTGCTTCCCAGCTATCTGGCAGCCAGAGTCCCATGGCTCTTGCTCCATGTGTCTTCCTTGTCTTTTCATGGAGCTAAATTTCCTCCTGCTGTGACAAGCTGACTTTTCTAGTTGTCGTTCATTTTTGTGTGTGTGAACGTAGCGATCACGAAAGGAGCTGCACTGGCAGGCCTGGAGATGGGAGGTCTCCTTTTAACTAGAGAGCTGGAGCAGTGTGGATGGAGATGACTATTGTCCCTCATGTGATGCCCCACCAATGGGACTCTGACTTGCCTGACTAGATCTGAAGATATAAAGAAAAAAACCAATGGTGTTTCTTTAATACTTCCTCACTGGACTGTGGTGGGGCAGTTGGGGCAGAAAATGGGGGTGTCCTGATGAAAAATACCCTGGGTTTTGGAAAGCAGCTACTCACTGAAGAGAAAATTAAAAAATGGCAATCAACCTTAGCAGAGCAGATGTCACCATGAAAATGTCTTAGATGTTCAGAAGAAAGTCTGTCTGAAAGAGGGCACAGGGAGATGCCCTTTTACAGAATTTAGTCTTGGTCCAGCAAAACTCTGGGATGAGGATGTCCCAGCAAGAAGTCTCCAGGTTTCAACTCTTCCTGCTGTGAGCCAACACAGTCAAGCAACCCTTCTCCTAAGAGCTCTTCATGGTTCCCCTAAATGGGCCCCATTTGCATGAAATTTCCTTTAATTTAGTAATCTCTGACAAGCCCTAATGATTTCTACTCTTTTAAAGCCCTTTTTCCTTTTTAGATTTCTTTAACTTCATTTCTTCTGTGAGCATCTCCTCTGAGAGACATCCTCTGACCTGTAAAGAAGATAGAACGCTGTCTACACTCCCAAAAGTCAATGGAGACTCATGATACAGGTGGAAATAAAAGGAGAAGGCAGCAGAAAAAAAAAATCATGATTAACAGAAGTTAAACATTTTAAAATCTGATGCTGAACAGTAGGGACAAACCAGAGCTGACATAAAACCCAGTTGTTCTTTTAACAAACAAGCCAGTGCTTTAAATGCTTCGACAGTAATTTTTTCCATTAATTTCCACAGTGGGAAGAGATGGCTGACTCCATGAGGAAAAGCCCGTGGTTAAAACTGCTTTGAAAAGAGTGATTGAAATTCCAGTAAAAATGTCAGTACTCTGAAAAAAGGAAAGGGAAAACTGAGAGGTTGGAAAAATAGGACTGAGTTTTAATTGTTAACACTTGATTAAAAAAACCACCAAATTTTAGAGAACTTTTTGTATGTGAGAAGCTACAAATCAAAATATAGTGAACTATGCCAGCAAATAAGCTCTGTAAGGATACCCAAGCCCTGCTCCCCGGTCGAGGGAAACACACAGAGCTCTTACCATTGGGTTTATCCTGGAAGCAAGACTGGGGAAGGGGCAAAACGGTGACACCATTGTTCCTCTTGAATAACTCTATGTATCACGATTACAATATATATCATGAATAGACTCATTGGGTTCGGCGGGAATTACTCCTGATGAAGGATGCTGTTCTGCATGAGTGAGATGATTGCAATCCGGGCTGCAGAAAACAGCATCCAAGCCTCTAACATACCTCAGAACTGGCAAGGAGCGGTGGAATGATGGGCTTCCCAGGGAGTTTTATTGGAATTTTGGGGATATTTCAGGGAAGAAGCTTCTGGAAGTTTATAACAGTGCTCTGTGGACAAGTGAGATGACAGGATCAATGAGCAAAGAAGAGCTAATCCCATTGATTTACATGAGATGAGAGAAAGAAGACACATCAGTCCAGGGACCAGTCTCTTTAATGAGTACTGCAAATATGATATTGGCAAAGGTATGACAATGGCATTAAAAGCAGCCTTGGAGGAAATTAGACTCAAAAGTTTGGAGTCCCTGAAAGATCATTTGATTTTGAAGAGTCATGTGATTAGTTATGAGAGAGAAGGAGATATGTTTCTTACTCTCGATCCACAACTGTCTGATGTTGTGATCAAGTATGAAAATGATTTGGCAGTCAGCCAGAGATTTCACTGGACAGGTTTACTGAGAACAAAGTGGACATCCATAGTTTAGCTCTTTCACCCTTATTTTATAGATTTTTATGTTTCTTTCCTTTTTTCAGTTGTATGTTTTTATCTACTTCTTTTTTTTCTAAGAAATACAAAGCCCGGTTGCACTTTAGATGTGTATCTTGCCATGGTAAAAATGTCTCAGCTGAGAAAGGGCAGAGGTATTGCTAGAGAGTGTACCTAGAAAGAAGTTTAAGGCATGACATAAGTACACAATAAAGTAATCACCACAAATTAAAAGGAAAACATAAAATGCCTGTGTTCACAGGAAGTAGATTTAGCTCCAAGGCTACAGCACAAGAGGCAGCAGTGCTAAACTGAAAAGAGGGCAGATGCCACAATATTAAGTGCTGTCCAGCATGTATGAAAACAATTAACACACACACACAGAAATCCCCAGGTAACATTCGTTGTATTTGTGTAATAGGCATTTATAACACCTGTGTGGACAGATCAGCCAGAGGATGTTAGCAATCCTCCTACAGACCTCGGCAAGTGGCTTTTGCAGGACACTGTCTAAAACCTCAGAGAGTAGCTCTCGCACCTTTGGGAGGAAAAAAGCACTTCTACAAAAGGCTTGCTTTGTGGTCCTCACACTTTCGTTCTGGATGGTTTTCCAGATGGCTTGAAAAGTTTGGCTTGCATCAGTCAGATGAAGTATAATTGAGATGTGGGTGCCATGCCTAGAGATGTCAGTGCTGGCATATGATGCATAGTGATGGACAAGATCATCAGCGGTTATTGCTCTGGGCAGCAGCATAGGTTATCTTGAGCCAGTACTGTAAAATGTATTTTATTTTGGCAATTGGTGAGGACAAATACACTGCCCTCAAGTTCAGAAGCATCTGCTCATGCTGTAGAAAGGTAAATACTTGAGGAAATCCAGTCCTGGAATGAGAGAGGAAGTCCTATGTGTTGGAAAAAAACACACCAACCTTGCATTCAAGTTCTCCATTCAACATTTAAATTTTGCTCTTAAATCAGGAGCATAAGTGCCGCTGCACCACCCAGCCATGATGGCACCCTACTGTCACCCCTACGACAGCAATAGTTTGTCAATGCCCAATTTTTTGGCAGCCCTTAAAGAGAAACATCTTGCAATTCTTGTCCAAGTAGGTACTCTTGTTAATTTGATCCTGAATCTGAGCTGGTCTTGTATTTCCAGTGAGGTCTTCTAAGACATGAGCAAGTTACTGCAGCACAGTAAATAAGTGCATGTCAGCTGAGTCACAGTCACTGTGTGCACAACCCAGTACTCATGTATTTCAGCTTTTTCCCTGTGGCGACAGTGGACTTGATAGCTGATTGCTTACCTTTGAAAAGCATTTAGAAACCTGGCTATGGACATCAGGATTCAGGTTTGTATGCCAGTAATGTATATGACATGCAATAAGCACAAAGTTCTCTGTCATATGGCTTTTATCTCACTTTGTAGCATATATTAATTACTAACACGACTATATTTTTAAAACCTACTGAAACAATAATAGGCTGTATTTGCATGCCAACAAATATAATTAGACTGCTTTCACTTGGCACGGATTTTACTGTACTAGCTACAAACAGGCAATGATCACCTTCTGCTGAGGAAAAGGAGGGCAGAGAAGCAGAAGAGAAACTGGATGTGAAGTGTTAGTTTATGCTGTAATGTGCTTGTGGCAATCACTCCCATTTTTCTGCTTTGTCTTTGTAGGTAGTTCTATAACTAGCCTGGGTTTAGCCTGAAACATGACTCTCTTCAGTCAAATATATCATATAAATCAGAGAAGTCTCATTTTCATTTAAACTAGATAAGGTGCAGGACATTAGTTTGTTCTCATTGCCACTAGAAGTTGAATACAAAACACTGAAATTTGCATAAACACTGTACTTCTCAAACAAGTGAATTCACTAAGCCAGCTCTATTTTTGTGCCTACATGTGAATTGGGTCTCAACATGTGAATTTGTTTCCCAGTTACATAATCAACTTGAATTGCGATAAAGTACTTAAAAGAAAATGTGAGTTTCCTGTGAAGAGGGCAAAGATTTTTATCCTGAATCTGTTCTGCAGGTGACAACATTGCTGTCTAGATACACAGCATTCACCTCATCGTCCCTTCAGTTTCTTGGCTGGGGTGCTCTGTGATGGATCGTTTGCAGTTTTTCTAGATACTAGATGAAAATGTGCTTCATGCCTGGACATTGGTTTGGAACAGGTCAGTTCCAGTGAAAGAACTGGGAACTAAGCCCAAAGCTCCTGCACCCTGGTTCGGTGTCTTTGTCAGAAACCTGTCCCACCTCTTTGGCCAAGCCTTGATTGAAGGTTATGTGGAGAGAATAGTCCAAAACAATGTCAAAAGTCTTGGCTTCACAGTGGTAAGGAAATCCTAAATTAAAGCTGCTCCATTACTTTCAGTTTACTCCCCCACACTGGAGCAGGTGCTGTGTAAGCACAAGGCTTTGGCAGAAGAGGCCATCTCAGTGGGAACTCTTCCTCCTTTACTTGCTCCAAGTCTAAGCTTTAATGTGTTTGTAATTTTTTTCAATTTTGTTGATGGCAAGTCAGCTGCTTCCTAACTGTACTTTGCACTTTTTTCCCACTAACTTCATTTCCTTTCTCCACCATGGTGACTTGAGGGGGGGGGAGGAAATAAGAAAGAAAACTTCATGGCGCGTCAATATTTGTCTCAATTCATTGTCTTGCATGATGACTCACTGTCAAAATAGTGCTGCAGTAACACTTGACATGCCACACTGGAACTGCTTCTGAACTGCTACAATGTGCTATTTCCAACCCTGAGATTATGGGGAATTAAAAAAAGCAGATCTTCTGACACAATTCAACATAGCAACTTCAGTGTATTGTGCTACTTTGTACCACGGAGTCACTACTAAATGGGGTGTTTGACGTGATGCATTATAAAGGATTTAGAAGTGTCATGTATAAGTACTTCATAGTCTTTGTGATGCAAATGAAAAAGTATGTATTCTGGAAAAATATTAGGAGTATTGCAGACACCATTAAGTCCAAAGGTGTTTCTCTGCACAGCTGTGCCATATTGCCTGGGTCAAGTTCTGGTCCTTGCTAATAACTGTAATTAGGGCCAGGCAAAGGCACTGTAACAGCTAAAAGAGCCTTTATTCCAGCAACATTAAAACAACAGGTGCTGCACGCCAAACAGCTGGTAGGAAGTAATATGTAATTAAGAGCAGATAATGACACTGAACATTTAGATCATGCATTTCTCTCGTGTCTTTCGAAGTTCTCATGTTATCTGGCTACTACAAAGGTCAATTTCCTATTATTTCCAGTTCACTTAAAGATAGCTGCAATCGATGCACCCTCGCCTGCACTGCAGTTGCTGCCAAAGGGAGATGGGGAATGGTGAAATCAGGTAATTATAGACTTGCAGCACTGGTGGCAAAATACGTGAAAAGGAGTTTTTAATAAGTAATGAACACAGAGTTACACTATGTGGACAATTTAAAAAATGTGACCGCCAGCTGCAAAGGGTGAAGGAAACTTCACTTTGTCCTGTATGACCCTACATCTCACACTAAGGCCCCCATTTTCAAGTCACAGAACCCCGTAAGTGCATTCAGCACCGAAGTGCTCCCTGCCTCATGCTTAGTTTACATCAGGCTTATTCAGAGCTGAGAACCACTTTTCATCTCTCGCTGCCATTGCACAGTGCTCCCATCACATTGATTACCTTCCTTCACAGGGATCTCCTCTGGGTTTTGAAGGACCTCTCCCCAGCACAGGCACAGGTCTCTTCTGTGTCTTTATATCAGAGAAGGAGAAGCTGCTTTGGCCTCAAGGTGCACATTTTGAAGGCCAAAATCCTTCTGGCTACCAGTTACTGTGCTCTGGCTCCTTGGTGGTGGTGGTGGGGCAGACAGCAAAGGCATGGAGAGGCCTCACTTGCGGCTGCTGAAGCTTTTGAGTGCTCTACTCTTCGTCGACTGAACTTGCTGTCCTCTGACAGGTGTGGATGCTCTCAGGAGCAGGTTTCTGACAATGTGCCATGCCTCATGTTATTTAAAGACATATACCACCTGGGCATAGCACAAATATATTCTCTGGGAAACTGAGGTAGAATCTCCTTCTCACCACTCATGCCTTTTTCTACCTTGGAGATGACATTTTTTGTGTTAGTTATTTTTCTTAGTTTTAATTTTGAGAGGCAAATGAACCAAGCCATTCAGCCTTACACTAAACAACACCTTGTCCTCACTCCCACCTCCTGTAGTCACAGGACTAGGTACTGTTCTTTGAGCTTACCAGCCAGGTCTGCCAACCCAGGGGGAGAAGGGGACCCACTCATCAGGCTATTTGTCCAGTGAGCTCTGGCATTCCTTTTCTGTTTGTCTACAGGCTTTTTCTGATCTCTGAGTTACAGTGCCTAATGTGTAGACAGCAGGTTTCCAGAGTAATGTCCCTAAGTTAAACATGCTACCTATATATGTGGGTTTGCATGAACATATATATATGCATGCATATATGGGTGTGCATATATATATGCTTATGTACCTATGTAAAAGTGGTGGTGCTTTTCATGGGGTCCATATAAGAGATAGGGACTAGGACCAGCTCACATACTGCCACTTCAAGGCAAGGAAGATGATATGGTGAAATGAAGGCTGGTTTTGAAATCCCACACTTTCTATCAAAACTCGAGAAAAAACTTCTGTGTTTTAAATGAGTGGCATTAACCCTTTTTACTCTAAATGGAGGTTTGATTCTCTGCCTCTGTGAGGACCCTTAACTTAAAGACTGGCTTGAGGCAGGAGCATGTGTTTTTTTCCTGCAACCTTTCCAATTTACCTGGCATAGAAAAAAAATACTAGTCCATGAGGAGTGAGAAAGAATCAACAGAGTCTCTTGTAGAAGACTGGAAAGGTTGCTTTTAGTTCAGAATAGAAACCTAAACCTGGATTTCTCACATATGGTGTAGTACTCCATTGGCACTTCCAAATACTGAGTGGTCGTAATTAGAAAAGGAGGGTGATACTGCTGCTTAGCCTTTACACTGTAGCCACGCTTTTGAGTAAAGCTACACCTGTCACTCTGTTTTCTGTGGACCCTATGTGAGTGAGAGAAGGCCAAGCAAATACTACGATAGCAGGGCTTGTGTCAGCATCACAGCCAGGCGAGGGCAGTGGGACCTTAGAGGCTATCTATCCAAAGCCACTGGAGCTCATATGTGTTTGGAAAATACCACCACAGGTCTTCATGCTTCTTTCTTAGCAAAGATTCAGAAAAATTTAAATCCTTGACAGACTTCAAAATCAATGCACAATTAAATAAAAATTACCGGGATGGCATTTTCTAACAGAAGAGTATAAATGTAGTGACCACAACATGAACAATATAGCAAAAAAGTTAGCAAACATTTATGCGACAAAATGTTGTAAACTGTCACTTGAAGGGTTTTAACTTCAGTCAAATCTTGCGTAATAAAGAGGAATCCCAGTGCATTCAATGGCATAGGCAGGAGGAAAGGCTGTGTGAGGTTTGCATTTGCTCAGTATGTAGGATTGTAAATGGAAGATCTCTTGTAGTTTAATGTGCTTTTTTTCCTTCAGGAGTTTCTTAGGACTTTTCAGTTGTGACAGTATAAGCCATTGTCAGAAATTATCTGTGTCAAATTTCCCTTAGGATTTAAATACACCAACAAGAATGTACTTTCTGTGGTGAAGATAAAGGCTTCTTCTGACATTTTTCTGAAATAACCCATTCAGGTGACAGGGAAATAGCAGTTTGGTGGTTTTTGTTTCAAAGATTCACTCCACTGTGGGTAACTTCCTTTCAGACAGAAGACTGCAGGAGGTGCTGCATGCCGCAGTCCTGTGCACAGCACGGTTAGTTTTGTGGAACACTTGGCGTGTCTGGTAAAGTTTTTTGTAGCACTCATTTTATGAGAAGCTGTCCATGGCCATGAGGCAAGACTGGGGCTTCTTTCTAAGGCCTAGTGCTGAGGCATCAAGCCAAATGCCTTCTGTAGCACCTTTGCCACGTGAGGATAGATACCTTGATTGAATTCTGCTGTCCTTAATGCTTCAGGCAAAATCAGGCTGATAACTCAGACCAGATTAAGATACTTAGGTTGATGCAGGTGAGTTTTGCCTGAAGCAAATTAGGAAGAACTTACAAAATCTGGTTTGCTAGTAGGTGAGGGAGTGTGTTAAATTCTGACTAAGGGTTCTTCTACTGTATTAGCTACCCTAGGGAGAAGACCTCTGCCTGGAGCCCTCAGGGGACTAAACAGCAAGGTAATTCCTATCACAAAGTTGCCTGCAGGCTTTCTGTTGTTGATATGAATTTGCTAGTGAAAGCATTCCTTGTAACTTACTTATTTCCAGACAGGAAAGAAAAAGAGTAAGTTCTATCTTGGTATAAATTGCCTTAATGTCTCTTTAAGTGTATTTATCCTAGAACAATGAGTGATAATAGAATAGTGTGATAATGCCTTTCAAAAGAAATTAGATCCCAAAGTAGGTTTGCAGGCACAAAGCCTGTGTGTAGAACTGCTCTGAGTGGTTTTGAGTGTGTGGTGGATCTGGCTCCTTACTATACCGATCGATATTATGCTGTTGTAGCAGTTAGAGGAGAGAATTGGCTTTCAACAAAGAGAGTTCATCAAATCCAGTTGTAGACTCTCCTTGTTCCTTTGGATGTGTAAAGCCTAGACTTGTGAAACAGCTCAATCCTGAAAGTCCTAAGTTTCTCTGAGAATTTGGTCACTCCTGGAATTTCTGTAGTAGGGGCTGTGGGGTACTCCAGCAGGTGGTATCGTCCAGCAGAGAAAATCAAATAAGAAGGGTAATGCTCATTTCAGAAACTTTCAAGGGAAAATTAACGTGTGCTGAACCATAGACCTTGCAGTTACTATCTTGGTTTTATTGAGCATGGAAGCAGAGAGATTTTCATAGAATGTCCTAGGCTGGAAGGGACCTTAGAGATCATTTAATCCAACCTCCATGTCATGGGCAGGGACACCTCTCAACTAGATCACTTTGTTCTGAATCAAGAGCAGTGTTCAAATTTTTTTTCACTTGTGCTAAAGACCGTTGCTTCTTTACCATTGAGGTGTCTGGAAAACTAAGGTACTGGCCAGAATAAGAGCTATCCCTCAGTTATTGTTGCTTATAAACAAGGCCATTGACTATCTGGAAAGGCTGCCAGGATAGCAGGTGGCTGTGGATTGTCTCTAAGGTAGGGTTTCCTGCTAAGATGCTATTAGCTGTTGTGTTTTTTTTTTCTGTAAAAGATTAATAGATGATAAACAGATGTTGTAAGCACATAGTTGACTTAAGTAATCTGTGTTAAAATGGTAGCCACTAAACCATGCAATTCATTTACGTACTGTATGCTGCTAAACTGATGGTATCCATAAGGCAATTAATAACTTCCTGGAAATGCAAAATGGTTTTGTTGGTTGACTTTTAATCATATGTATGAAACTATAGGATTAATAAACAACCAAAAACCTTGATGGGTCTGTGAGCTTCACGTGCATTTACAGCCTACCAAGTGCTCTAGAGATCTGAGAATATGATCCTTTCTACCTTTAGGTTCCTTTGGGGGGCAATAAGCCATTCTCCTTTCTTTTCCTGGCTCTGCATAGAATTAGGACATGCCAAGTGGCGGAAAATGAATATTGTGTACAAAAGTTACCTTAAACTTGTTTGGTATTAAACACCACCACCACAGATTCTGCTGTGTTTGAGTGGTGCCATTGGTTGAGGTGGGAATTCTGTTTTAAAGAGAGCTCACCCAGGCAGTGACACGTTGCTTCATCAACCTTTGTTAGTTTGGATTCAGCCTGAATTAGATTTCAGTTCACGCTGCAGAGGTGGACGTGAAGAGCTTGATGCTGTGTTTCCATTACTTCCCTCCCCAGTGTGTGAAACTGCTACAGGCCACAGGAATCCCTGAAATGAGTCAGAATGAGCTCAGATAGGAAAAATATTTTTTCCGTGCGGGAATGACCGGAACTTCATGAGAAACCTCTCCACCAGGTGTGATTGCAAGACTGAATTTTGTACAGAAGTGCCCATTATGCAGCTTTATCTGCTCACTTGGACTCTTGCCATCCTCCCAGTGTCAGCTCCATGAGCCTTCCAACATCCAAGATAACAACTGTCTGGGAAAAGCAGTGTCTCCTTTGTTTAGCCAGGTCGCTTAGCCCTGGTGACACCAAACAGGATTTTGCCTTTGTGCTTCAGTTCTCTATTTGTAAAACTGGGATAACACCATCTTACATCAGTGATGTGTGCAGCGGATGAACGTTTTAAAATCACAGGGCCCTCACTTAATATAGCAATCAGCACTCTTTAGCCATCTGAGAGATGCAAGTGAATATTCCTTTTTTTTTTTTTTTCCCTCCCAAAGGTGACACTTAACCTATAGCTGCAGGTGTATTCTTAATTCTGACATGTGTATGGTCCCTGCCAAGCATTGGCTTAGCTTAACTTTAAAGTGTACCATGTTGTGGCCAAGTAATTCAAAATAAGAAAATGTCCCTTTTCAACTTTTCTATTTCTCACTTATTCTTTCTTTGACTGAAAATTTGTAGAAAAGATTAATTCTTTATGCTAACATCTTTATTAACCTTGCTAGTTTAACCAGATCCCCTTTACTGCTAGTGGTGATGCAATTATCACAAAACTATGCAAGCTACTGTCTGTGTCGGCCTTTTTTTTTTAAAGGCTGTTTGAAACCGCATTCTTATTGCTTTCTGAATATTTGTTATAAAGCTGTTTCTTGGAGTGGAGGGCTTGAGTGCTTTGGAAAATGTGATGTCTAGTATGCTATCAGCTTCCTAAATATCAAGGTGCTGCAGTACGTGTATTGCTTTCACTGAAACAGCTTCCTGTGGCCATAAGGTGGCAGTGGCCTGGAGGAGGAGGGCGGGGGGGGAGATAAAATGAAAAAAATCTCTGGAACATTAAATCATAATAAAGCCAGGGCAGGAACTGTAGGCAGCAGTCAGCTCTTTCTGATTCATTTCAGCAGAAACTTTCTTCTCTATATATATCTATCCATCTCTATCTGTAATGTTGTACGTTTTTTGCTTTGTCTCTTTTCATGAGCTCATCAAAGCCGATTACGCAGCCCTGCTGTAAGTGAAAGCTGTGAAGCTGAACTGAGCAAATCAGGCCATCCCTGTGGATGTATAAATGAGTCAAATGACCTCCAAAAGCATGAATCTTAAAATACTGTTGTATAAACGAACAGTTCTCAAAGGTGATTAGTACAAGCAACTCTTGGAACATCAGAAAAGGAAGGAGGTGTGGGGAGAGGGAGGGGGAAAGGAGCAGAAACCTCTTTAATTCAAGTTTCGTTTTGCTCTTCCAAAACACAGCACTGATACGTACAAGGGCAAATGTGCATGGCATTGAAATAGTGGGGGGGGGCGAGGGGGAAAGCATGTTAGCAACTACTGCTGAGGTACTACAGCTGGCAGCAGAAATCATTTCTACTGAAATGGTTTGTTGAATTTTAAGCTAGAAGGTGAAATCCTGTTCTCTAATGGAGCAAATGAGAGCCCTGTCCTTGATGCTAAAGATTTAAATGCTGTGTTTCACCTGTAAAATAGGGCAGCAATCATTTTCATGAAGACCAGGAGTAGAGAGGATTACCAGAATTATGTGCTAACTTCTGTTTCCTTGTCAAATCATGGCTGGGCAAGGGGAGTTGCACAGGCATATTGCAGGGTGTGAAAAATGTGGTCTGTTAACATATGTGTACTTGGGATTGCTGGAGAAGGTCTGCAGCTGCCAGGGGCCACCAATTGGCAGTAGGTGATGGCCATTGGAGCATGATGTGTTCCTGGCTTCACATAATAAATGAATTTAGTGAATTCAATCCAATTTAGGGCAAAGACTAGTGCAACAAGAATGGTGCAAATTATTATAATGGTTACACTTGAATTGGAGTTATTTTAAACTGGGGCCTCCTAGGAAGCTCATGGTGCTGGATAGCTTATTTTTTAGTTATTGATGTAGAACAGGTGGTTTAAACAAGCGATAGCTGAAGGGAGAAGGAACAGGTTTTCTGGGGCATGGAAAGTCAAAAATGACACAAGGTAATGAAGAAGTGAACCCATCAGCCCTCTTGTCAGCCTTGCCTGGGATGCCCAGCCTGCCACCTCTGCTCACCCTTTCTGGATGCTGTCAGCCAGTCCAGCTTCTCATCCTGGGACAGGATTCCCAACCAGTCCCACTCCCAAAGTGGCAAATAACTGACAGACTAAAACTTGAGTGATCTTTTTGTATAGACAGAGAGGTGGGTCTTAGCTTTTTTTTTAATGACAGGCATTGACTGAATTGGCACATATGCTTGACTTGCCATTTTGTATATATTTCTGTATCTCAGAACTGGCAGCCGAGGATGTCAGGCCAATTGTTTTTTAGATTGGATTTGGTAAGGAATCTCCTCCTAGGACCGAAGAAGGACCTACTAGTGCAAGAAAAATACAATGTTCCTATTGCATATTTCTCTCTTCATTCTTCTTTCTATTTTCCGAAGCTGCCTATTTCTGTGGCTTCCTGGTACAGATTTGAAGAAACAGTAAATAGATATCAGTTTAACTGTTTTGTTGTTGGTATTTATTTTTATGTATTTTTTTTTTCATGGCTGTCCTCATTGGAGCTATACAGAACCAATTCTTTTCAATGTTTTACTTTTCAGCTAAGTCTTGTCTAAGACACGGCACTTTCTGAAGTTAATAACTATGTTTTTGCATATGGTGTCTGCTACTAGAAGTGATAACACCTGATGTTTATAGTTACTACCAAGGATGAGTATGCAGAAAGGCTCTTTCTTATATTTGGTCCTATGGTAACCAAGATTGTTGCCAAATCTTGTGTGTTGTGTTGGGGGTGCTGGGAAGTAAAATCTCGCACCTCCAGGGAGGAACAGACAGGACAGGTGACCCAAACTTGACCAACAAAGTATTCCATTCCAGGTACATCATATTCTATATAAAGCTGAAGGAGGGATCATGGGGGTTAAGCCCTCTTGCTCTTCTTAAATGGCCAGTGTCCAAGGAGGACACCATCTGTTCTACTTTTGATCCTGATCCTGAGTTTCTGAATCCAGCTCCTGTACCTGGTTCCCTTCTGCTGCTGAGCCTGGGATTTTTCCCTGGTGCTGCTTGCTCTGCAGCATCAGTGGGGATTGCTATTGCAGGGGGGAAGTCAGGTTTGATACTGGCTTTGTATATATCTGCATATATTTCATTGCTTTCATTATTTCCTTGTTAGTACTATTTGGATTAAAGCTGTTTTTGTTTTCCAATACATAAGTCTCTCTGCCTGATCCCCTTTCCTATCCTGTTTGGGAAGTGAGAGAGCTTAGAGAGAACCTGTCTGCCATTTTAGTGACCAACTCAGCTCCAACCCTTGACACGTGGCACAAGTTTGAAGGCTGAGCATGGGGATTGTTCTCTGCTGGCCCATAAAGCGCAGGGAAAGATTAAAAAAAATTAATCTTTTGCTAAATTTAATCACTTAGCTTTGCAAAGCTCATAGAAAAATGCAAAGCAGTATTGATTTGGCAATTCTTGAGCTAAGTGACAAGAATGAGTTTCAGTTTAGAGAAGTGTCACAATGCATGAATGCTGTTCTGACTTTTTCAAAGCTGTTTGGAAAAACTTTTCAGACTGTCCCAGATTCCTCTCTTCAGGCCCCTTCCAGCTCTTGCTTGATCCCTGCAAGCTGGTAGCAAGACTCTTCTGACATCTTCTGAGGACTGTAATTCCAAATTTCCCTTTTTATAGTTCTATCACGTGTTTGCTTTTCTGAAAAAAAGGTTTCCTCTAAACCAGGCTGAAAACTTCTGGATGCTGAGATGTGGAAGGAGTTCCTGTTAACTTTTCTTAGTTTTTAATTAAAATATTTTTTGTTTTTTCCCCATGAAAATATGTACAAGTATTTCTTCCTATGACAGCTGATAAAGAGTTGGAACATCTTTCTTCTATTCTTATTAGAATCTGCTTCCTGAGCAAGTCCTGTGAGAAGTATTTCTCACTGCTAGAGTATAAGCACTTGTCACTTTACATATTTCCTGATTTTACTATATAACCTCACTTGAATTAGTCATTGAGCCTAAAGCAAAGTAGGAGAGGGCAAGCAGGATTTGAGACCAGGATGGAGGTCAAGATGTTTATCTGACTGCTGAAAAAGTGAGAGAAGGCAAACATCAGAGTGTTTGGAGCAGAAATTTTGTTATGGTGCCTGGGGATAACGAAGTTCAAGACTTGGGTGGCAAGAGTGTTCTTTGTGGCTATTTGTACACGTGTACAAAGGGTCAGGCAGTTTGGTTTGCACAGCTGCTGTAATAGGTATATTTTTAAGGGTGCAATACAAAATGTAGGCAGTTAGCAAAGTAAGGTCAAGTTTAATTATTCTAATCCAGGTCATGGTGAAAATGCCTTTCTTCTCGTTATTATAAAGGAAGTGTGTAAGTCTTAAATGGGGACTAACCTGTGCTTACTAGATACCACAGGAAATGAGCTCTGTGTACCTCAGCTCTGCAGTGTTCTACTGAGTTATATATTAGCAGCTCTCCTCTCTTTAAAAAATCATGCTTTGGCTATATTAAATATCTTAGCAGCAGCAGGTCCCGTTGGGTGCTGTAGCTGTGTGTCCTTTGTTAGACTTGCTCTACTCTTCTCAGGAGCAAGCTCCTGGAGCCCTCTCATGAGCCACAGGTATGATCTTCTCAGGTTAGTAGGTGAGGAACTTGCTAATAGCCTGTACTGGGTTAAATTTAGGGATGGCTTGTGAGCTGTTTGCAGTTGAGCTTATGGCAATGTGAGATCTTGTTCTTTAACTTCCAAGTTTCCCTTTGAGTGCTGGGATCTGGAAACTTGTCTGATAACCATGGTTACTACTCCTAGTTGGTGCACTTGTGCATCAGCAACTGCTGCCAGCTCTTGAAACAATGTTCAGGGTTTTTGTTTGTTTGTTTGCCTTTAAAAAAAAAGGGCATTAATGCAAAGTTAGAGTCTAATCTTGAACCTGAGTGACCCTGCATCTGAGTGATTGTGGAGCTCTTCTTTGCAGTAGCAAAATAGCTTCTGTGCAGTAAGGACTCAGCAAGCATCTATCTTTTGCTTTGTTCCCGCTCTTGGTATAAATTAGATGACTCCGCTCTGATCGCTCATCCAGGTGATTGGATCAGAGGTGGTAGTTGATAAACTGCGAGACATCAGTGGAATTAAGTTAAACTGCTGGAGACAAAGGAGCTCTGAACCCCCTCCCTGGCTGGCAGATCAGAGAAGGATTTAACAGCTTGAGCAGAAATTGCTCCATTGAAAGAGAGGCAGTGCAGTTACATTGATGCTCAGAGTAGAAAGCTAGAGGTGTCTCTTCTTAAACATCCAGTGAGCCTTAATGACTCCCCTTTTCATACCCTAGAGCATTCCATTTGCTGGAGAAAAAAAGCAAGTTACATAAAGCATTTTTGTACATGAATCCTCCTCCTATAACACTCCTGTCATTTCAGGACATTATTCAAAACAGGCTGATTGTGATTGCTTCTCAGAGCCCACAGAGGTGACTTACTAAACCATCTCTCCTTGCTTCTTGCTATCGGTGTGCAAGACACCTGGGCTGTATTCATGAGGTATTTCTGTAATTCTCCCAAAGCTCCCTTTAGTGAGTCAAGATACTGACACTCTTCGTGAACAGACATGTTATGTATTGCCATTACAGGAGTCGGAGATGACTGCTGAGAAACTCTGGAGCCAAATCTGCTATCAAATCTGCTATCTGCTATCAAAAATTTTTTTGGTGGTGGTGCTTATGATTTAAAGAGATCAGAGTAGAGCCACGCAGAGGTCAAAGGAGCAGCTACACCATGGGTAGCCACGCGTATGCTGGCTTTAAACCAGCTGGATCTGTTGTCAGAAGTGATAAAGGATGCCAGAATGGACTTCAGAAGAGGATGCAAAAGCCCAGTTGGACTTTAAGTGCATAGTTTTTCTATCAGCTTGTGATGGAGGTCGTGAACATGGCCTTCAGGATCATGCAATAAAGTTAACTAACCACCCTGACACAGCTGTTTAAGCAACTTAAAATATGCCATGCATATGTGCTCAGGAAACACAACTGTCACAGTGACTCTATTTAAATAGTGTAATTATACTACAAATCCTTAAATCAAGGTCTCTGGGATGATGCTGCCTTACCACACCACAAGTGTGAAAATCCTAACTCAAGCTCCTGCCTTAAGCAGTAGGTTCAGACATGGTGACAGGAGAGGTAAGGCTATTTTCTCAAATATCCAGGTCACAACATGCAGATGTTTTAATATTTAAAAAAGTACTTTAAATTTTATTTGGAAGTAAACTTGTACTCTAAACTATTGGCAAATATGGGACTTTCCACCTTTATTCCCAATCTCCTTTGAGGAAAGTGGGACAGATGTTCATGTCAGCTTGTTGTGGGGTATTAAAATAAGAATAACTTGTATTTGCAGTGGTTTTTCAATTGTGAGGAGTGTAAGAGCACCCTTAGAATAAATGAAAATTGCTCTATGAGAAAAGTTTTTATAACTAGATACTGCATTCCTACAGCATCTCAAAATGCTAAGTAAGCAGGAAATAATTTTTTGCTGCATCCGGTTTCCAAACTTGTATATAGTACTCTGCAAGCGGAAGCAAACAATTTTAAAAGTACTTGAACTTAAATAATTGGGTTAGATTGTGCACTTAAAAAAAAACCAAACCATGCACACAACTGCATTTTTGTTTGTCTCAAGTTTTAAGCTTTTGGAGCTTATGTTTTCAAGACTACCAATAACAATGGTATGTGAATATGTGAATTTAAGCAAGGAAATGGAAGATGGGAATCTTTAGGAATAGGAAGATTCTATCAGCTGGGCCTATAATGACCAAAGTGCTGAAGTTGTCTCACAAATAAAACTTTGTACTGGTGTCAACTTCTGTGGGTGATGAAAAGCCAGTGTGTGTTCTGTCTTTAAGGCTTTTACTTCTAGGACACACTTGAAAACGTGATTTGCTTTGAGAATAAAATTTTAAGATCAACTTTCTTCTTTTTTCAACCAAGAAGCCACCCTTTCCCCTCCAAGTCCATCACAGAGGTTTACTGTATTAGTAGCAGTGGCCTCAGATGTGACACCAGGTGTTGCTCTGTCTAGGAGGAGTTCAGGGGTACTGCTGACTGACCCAACTTCAGTCCCATGTTGGAATGAGGTCAGTAAGGTATTAGTTGGTAGAACAGATGTAAGGAATGAACTGAGTGGACAGATGAGCCCTTGTGAAGCTGCCCCAGTGAAAACTGAGTAGAATTTTTACTCATTATCTCATTGTTAATTTATTTGTTAATAACATGAAATCCCTGGAAAGAGGATGAGTTTGTAGGCTCTAACTAGCACACTATCTGAGAAAGCATTAGAAAAGATAGCAGCTCACAAACCATATGATAGCATTGATTTTTTTTTTTTCTTTCCCTCAACTCAATTCTAGTTCAAAATCAATGCTGTGATATGACCTAAAGACAGGAAAGAGGCTGACCATCTAAGAACATATTTCTTAAAGTACCTTTAAAACATCAGCTTCATCATGTTCCACAGCAATGTCAAAATCAAATAAAACCACAGTACAAAGCACTCTTTTAAAAGGCAAAATTTTGTTCATGTTGGCATCTTCATTATAAATACACGCAATCTAAAAAAAACTTCAGTTGGGAGAAATGAAAACAGCTTTGTTTCTAAATTAAGATACGAAGCATTTGCACTTAATCACAGTTACAAACTATTCTCATTGCTTTTAATAGGAACTCAGTGACTGGTGGAGTCTCTGCCCCAGTCAGCAGCTTTGCTTCCACCTGACTGTGTCCAGTAACTGTCACGCGTCAGACTGTCTGGTGGATGATCACACACCCAGACCCCACACTCTCATCCTGTAAACTTAAACCATCAGCCTCTTGCACAGCAGCTCCACCACTTCTTCTCTACTGCAGAACAATTGCGGGTTTTTTTGTTTTATTGCATTTACTATGCTTCAATTATACAATAATGCTCTTGTAGGTACCACTATCTAGGACTTGAGGGTGCTTTCCTCTTTGCTGACATGATCTGCTGACAGCTGGCAGAGCTGCTGCCTCAGCATTTCCTCTTAGTGGCTGTTCCATTTTGTTGTACATCAACATATTTTTATATAAATCAATAATAATATTTTTTTTCATTGAAGATTTGTGTTTACTGACATAGTGTTTAAACCTTACAATATGACCTCACGCGGGTATTATTTAACACCTGAATGTGGGATCCAGTATTTGTGAAGCAGTATTTGAACTCTATATTTAGTTTTGGCTTCCACATCTTGGAAGTTGGGTAGAATACTGAAGATGGTACAGACTTGCAAGTGTTATTTTGGGGGGAAAGTTCACATATTATTTTTTTTCTTGAAGGATTTCAGGCATGTCCATACTAACCAAGGTACAACAGTATAGGGAGCCTGGCTGGTGGTGGACAAGTAAATTTGCATCTGGCAGCTTCAGTCCCATCTGTGCTGCTGTGTGAGAGTTGTTCTGCTCCTTGTGGTGTTCTGTAGAGCTGGTTAGCCTGAGGGCAGGACTATATGAAAATGCTTCTCTGCTCTGAGGACCTATGCTAGTGTTTCTACCCTCTCTACGTGTGTCTGAAGTCCCTGGGAGACAAGCTGGTCATCTCTGCTGTTCCCTTAAGGAGTTCATCTTCATGGGCCCATCAGATTGCTGTGGGGATGCAGTACACAAGCAAACTTGCAAAAAGAAAATACTGGTTAGCCAGCCTGGACACCCTTGAGCCTCCATTTCCCCCTCTGTAAAATGTTGGAACCCCGGGGAGAAGTTGTTTTAATCTGGAAAACATTATGAAGTGGCCTTGGCTGGCACTGCTCAGCCCTGAGGAGAGAACACTTTGTTTCGACAGGAGTGTCTAACAGAACAACACCTTTGGTTTGCTTTAAGGGTTTTTCTATTATTGTTTTTACGGTATGTAACAGAGATTTTATGATTAAATTTTCCATGTGGGATGTCAAAGTAAGTTAGTCTAAGATTGTTAACGTTTGTGTAAATCTGGAGAGGTGAATAAACCTCTCTGTACTCCTGTTAACTACTACTAGCTAATCAAATAATGGCTGATAATTTAATGAGCTCAGTGACCTCTTCCTTTCTGCTGCAGTTTGAAACATTTGGAGATTCAGGTATGCCGCCTGTTGTTATCCCGGTAGTATCTATTGGTGTGCTCAGCAGAAAATCTTGCGCTACGTACAAATCTTCCATTCTCCATGTTCATAAATGCCTGGCTAATTGCTTATTATCATATTGAAAAGCTGCACATTACGGAACAGATGCCAGCAATTCGAATGGCTGGTTGAAGCTTTGGTACCTACTTCAGTCTGCTCAGTGCAGCGGCTGTGAGAACAAGAGGCACCAAGGAACACTGGGAAGTATAAGCCAGAGGCAGCCGTCTTAAAAATCAGGATAGTCAGCAGTAAATGTTAAATATGCAGTTAGAGACCAAAGATTTCTCTGCTTTAATCCTTTGTCAGTAAAGAATACATCATATGATACAGGTATAACAAGTGGTCTTCCACAAAGGAAACATTGCTGATAATCTCTTAACAAATGCTGGAATAACCTTTTAAGTCTTGGTTATGTGCTATCATTTTTATCATTTCTGTCAGTCAAATCCTGTTGTATCCTGACCTGCAGGTAGTGAATGAACAGCTTTGAAAGAGATCCTCGTACCTTTTCTACCCCATGTCTCTCTTACCAATTAATGCATTTCCTCAAAGAAATCTTGAACGATTTACTAAATGCTGCCTTTCCCTTGCATACAAGAAGCTCTTTTCTGCCCATGCATTCTGCTTCAGTTTTGCCAAAAAAAAAGTCCGTGCTGTAAAGGGCCCTGGATCAGGGAACTGATCCAACTTGAAAATAACCTGCTAAAACCTTGAGTTCTTTAGTAGGAGTGGCTCCTCAGTTTGTTTTGGACTGTGGATTTATCTGCCTCCACTGCTCAAGAAAAGGCACAAGGGCAGAAATAGGGACTGGGGCAACTTAAACCAGTGTCACTGGCAGAAAAGCAGGCAGAGCCACAGTCTTATGAAGATATGTTTGCCTGTCCTTATTTATTATTTGTTTTGTTTTGTTTTCTTCTCCATAATACTTAGCATGGTGCCTCTGCAGTGACCCCACATAGTTTCATGATGGGGCCTATAAACTCTTCCACCCCAACATATGAGCTCAGCTAATTTCTCATGGAAGTACCTACAAGGTGAAGGCCCAGGAAGCTCTGGTATCTGCTGGTACTTTCAGATACTCTGGCTTTTAGTGTACGGAGAATACTTGGATGAATGCTGTCTGGTGCTGTCTGATTTATTATGTGGAAGTTATCCAAGTGGTTATTGCTCCCTTATCTAGTACCAGTGCAGCCTGATTCTCCAGACTTGCTCTACGTTCTTGGGCAATAATCCTACTGGCCAAATTTTGGCAGGCAGAAACTGGCATATCTCTGCTGAAACAGCTGAAATGAGGTGAGAAGGTAGAGCACTGGACTATGGAAAAATGTGAGTAGAAGCAGCAGGAGGCTGTAAAACCTCATCATCCATTGTGATAAGACTGATGTAAAGAAACCGTGGTATGCAATGTTCTTCTGTCATTTGAATCTCCATTTTGGGTCACTCGCCAGCTGTTACAGTGCACATTTTAATAACCTATGTACACAGCTAGAAGTGTTTGCCTATAGGCAGCAGAGATTGCACAGAAGCAGAGGCTGCCCCTGACTTTGGGAGGAACCTTGGCTTGGCCAGGTTACCTGGATCACCTCAATCAGTCACTTCAGCTAATGTAAGATACTAAGTAAGCTTTGTGGAACCAAGAAACTTGTGCTAAAATGTTACATGAAGAAAAATACTGCAGATTCCAGCATTTGGGAGGTTTCTGCATACTTGAAGAAAGAAATTGTTCCTTTTAAATTCCTAAGAATTACTGTTTTAAGATTTAGAGGCAGGAAAGATTGAATAAATACCATGCAGAGTAGGAATGGTATTAATAATACTGCAGCCCTTTCCTGTTTATCTCCAAAGTTATCTCTGTCGGTAGCAGTCGTATTGCAGTAATTTTTTTTTCTTAAATTGTATATTTATCTGTTTTTGAAGATATGTATATATCATTGCCAACAGTAACACCAGTGAGATGTTGGTACAGAGGAGACATCTGTTTCTTCCTCCCTTTTCTTGTAGACCTGAGCAGATCGTAACTCTGACAACTGCAGTTTGCCTGAGCCAAAAACAAATCAGAACAGACATCAGAGTAAATGAAATGGTATTAATCAAGGCAAAAGGTGATCATGACACAGTCAAACATTCTGATGGCTGCGAAGAGCTGCGAGGTTGCAGCAGAGACAGCTGCAGTAGGAAGTGTTGTTGCCACCTCTTGAGAGCGGAGTGACAGAGAAAGCTGATCTAGGAAGGCTGGATTGTTGTCTTTGCCTTTCTGACAGTGTTTATTACAAGTTACCTGTTTTGTGATTTGGGGTTTTTTGGCTTTTTTGTTTGGCTGTGTGGTGGTTTTGGTTTGTTGGGTTTTTTTTGGTGGCATTTTCTTTGGAAGGTTTGTGGGGGGGTGTTTTGGTTTGTGGTTGGTTTGTTTTTTTTTTTTAATGAACTGAAATCCTTCTCCTGCCCCTGTACTTGGCACTCGTGAGACTGTACCTCGAGTACTGTGTCCAGTTTTGGTCACCACAGTACAAGAAGGACATTGAGATGCTGGAGCGGGTGCAGAGAAGGGCAACAAGGCTTGTGAGAGGTCTGGAAAACATGCCCTATGAAGAGCAGCTGAGGGAACTGGGTTTGTTTAGTCTGGAGAAGAGGAGGCTGAGAGGAGACCTTATTGCCCTCTACAACTACCTAAAAGGAGGCTGTAGTGAGGCTGGTGCTGGTCTCTTCTACCTAATTGCTAATGACAGGACAAGGGGAAATGGCCTCAAGTTGTGTCAGGGTAAGTTTAGATTGGATATTCGGAGGAAGTTCTTTACTGAACGAGGAGTGGTGAGGCACTGGAACAGGCTGCCCAGGGAGGTGGTGAGGGGGAGTCGCCAACCCCGGGAGCGTTTAAAAAAAAAAGTAGATCTAGCACTTGAGGCTATGGTGTAGTGGTTAGGTATGCTGGGATGAAGGTTGGACTAGATGATCTTCAGAGGTCCCTTCCAACCCCTAACATTCTGTGATTCTGTGATTCTCATTCTTTCACTGAAGTCTGGTAATTATAGCCACGTGTCTGCAATTTATCTTGTCTAATTTCACAGGCTGATCATATGAAAGGGAGGTAGAGCTGGGTAAGTTACTTAGGAGAGGAGGTATTGAATGCTGATGCAATATGTCCAGTCTTAACATCCAGGTTGTCACTGTATCAGCAGTCTGGCTCTCAGGGAAGTGTGAAAATGTTTCTGGGCTGACTGGAAGATTTTCTGAAGTAAACACCTGGGATGCACTAGCACACAGGTCACTGAAAGAAGACAGCAAAGAAGTGTGCTCTGAAACCTCGGGGTTATGTTTTCTAGAGAAATTGGTGTTAAACTAATTTTGCTGCTTTTTTCCATGTTAAGACTAAAATCGTAAAGTTAAAAATACAAAGGTGGAAAAAGAAAAAAGCCATCCTGCAGCAGAAGGCTAGGTTTGCCAGAGAAAGCCATCTAGCGGTCACTGTACTTTTCTCCACCTCTCCCTGTGCTCAGCCTTGCAGGCATCTTGCCAAAATGTTCAGGTTTTTAGCCACCAGAGAGGATGCCACAGGAGATTACATGCTAACAGGGCTGTAGCTGTACCCCACTCGTGAGCAAAGATGGAGGATGGAGAGGGCTGGTCTTTTGAGTAGAACAAATGAAATGACCCACCTGAGCAGAAGAAGAGTCAGGTTGCCCGTGACAAAAAATTTTGTAACAGTGAACAGCAGACGACACCAAAGGTTGTGGCTGATCTGGAAGAACGCAGCCAGAAACTAAGTGAATCAAGTGTGTAAGCCTGTGCTGAGCATTGAGAACATGGTGATGCCAGCTGTGCCAGCGATGTACCTGTGACTGCAGAGTAACGGCTCCTGCTGGCACATTGCACATGTTAGGAGTTGTAAGCCCTGTTTCACCAAAATGCTTTGTGGATTACTGCTGAATTTATGAAATTGTTTCATCTTCAAAAAAATATTTCATTTTAAACACCCAAATGTTTTTGTTTTGACATATTCTGAATGTTTTGACACTTACATATAATTTTAAAGTTGAAAACCATGGAGTTTGGACAGCAGCTTTCACTTGATCGCCATATGCAGTTTTTCCACTTCCCCTGGAAAAAACAATCAAGCAGCCAAAAATATTTCATGTTAACCCCAAACTCTCCTGGGTGCTCTCTAGTTCAGTCAATGAACAAGAATTGCAAGTATTTGCATTATAAGGCTTAGTTTAATACTCAGTTTATTCTTTAAGATGATACTTTGAAACTCTGCTGCTCTGAAACTCTGCTGCTAGCAGAGCTGGCACTATGAACTTTTCAGAAGGTATTAAAGAATTCAGACTGGCGGTAGGTATTTATTAGGAAAACTACAATCTAGGCAACGTACTGTGACAGAAATGCAGAGTTTCAAGAAAAACATGGTGCGACTGTACACAATACAGGCTGTGCATGCCTTTTTTTTTTTTTTTAAGTGTTTTCACAATAATTTTTGTACCCTGCGGAGAGCAACTGAAATACTCCCAGTATCAGTTTGCTTCCGCTTATTCAAGTGACATGATGAAGCCCTGCGCAACTGCATGTGTTCATCTGAGCAAGCTGCTCCTATTTCTAACTTCCAAAACTACACCTATCCTGCTGATGGATGTGTTAAGAGTTCTGCTCCGTGATCAGTCGGCAAGGGCTTTAAGTTTGTGCAGAAGGGGGAATTCCATGGTGAGCTCCGAGGACACCCTGACCAACCCTTGGTGCACTGATCAAGGTAGGGATTGTCATGCAGCCACAGCATGTTTTTGATCTCTGTAGCTGTTATGTTTAGTAACAGATTTAATTTTTCTCAAAGAAGTGGTGAATAAGTATCAGTTTCTGTAGTCCCTGCCAAGGCAAAGCATCAGTGGGGTCCAATGGCTGTTGTGATGCTGTAGGACTGAGCGCCCAGTTTTATTTCTCCTCGGACTTGCCCCAGCCCAACAGATGCGTGGAGCCACTTCTGTGTGACCCTGGACAGATATCCAGAGCTGTGGAAGGGTTCGGTTGCAGGGAGTGATGAAGCTCATGCAGAGAGCTGGTAAAGTGAACATGTGTGTTGAGTACTTTAATGTGAGCAGAGGTGAACAGTCAACGACAGTGAGGAAACACAGCAAAACAGACAAGTGCAGTGGAATTTTTTTTCTGCTGTGTACCCTTCCAAGAGAGAAGACAGAAGATTAGACAATTCATTACTTCAGAGAGTGAGAGTAATTGCACAGCTTCTAAAATGTATTGTGGACTAAGCCACAAGTACAATCCTGTTATCAAAATCCAGCTCCAACATATGTGGATGTTACAGGGCTGCATTTCTTGACTTTTTCTAAAATTTTAAAGGAAAAAATTCAGAAGCATGCTTCTGATCTAAAAGCCTAATTTCAAGAAGGTCCCAAGGAGCTCTGAGCTAATGAAAAGTTGGTGGGATTTTTGGCTCCTAAATCACCAAGCTGCTTCTTTGTAGAGTTGTCCCTTGCCAATATCAAAACTCTAGCACATGAAAAGTGAGTCCAAACTCCCAGTAATGAGGAGGTAGAGAAATACAATACGCATTTGACTTTTTTTCCTCTCCCCTTCTGTTATCCTATTCTTGGTAAACTATTTTCAGCTATTCTAGGGAACCAGCTAATGAATCTTTCTACATTTCGAGTTCGCGATGTTGCAGCTCGAATGACTGCAGAGTAAGCAAAATTCTTCAGTTGCAAAGCTATGGTGAGAAAAAGAGAGTGGTGTGTGTCTCAGGAGCAAGTAATCAAATTCATCGTCTTTTAAGAAAAGAAAAGACTGGGCAATTTCTTCTGGCTTCCTTCATGTTTTTTGTGTTTACTTGTTTCTTCTGAAGAGCACGAGCGCAAGAGAGGATATTGGGTCAGGAAAGATCTTTTTCCCTGTCAGCTGGAATAGAAAAGAGTATCTGGATGATCCTTCCTTCTCTTCACCAATACTACATAAAACAAATAGTGCTAATAGAGTCGGCAGGCCTTATTTCTCCCTGTTTTCAGCATAACTGCTCATTTTAAGTTGTTGCTTTAATAAGTAGATGGATTTTTCATAATGCTTAAAAGGAGTTAAAGTATAAAGACACTTAAAGAAATGAGATGTCAAGTCTTTAATGGGATTATACAGTAGAGACCTTTTAAAGATGGCTTGGCCTAAATGATCTAGCAGCCATAAAGACTTTATTATAGGTCAACAATTTATTTTGTGAACAATAGTCCCTTCTGAAGAACTTGTGCAGTCAGAATGAAGTTTTGTGTAAAGTGCTTAATGTTATTGAAAAAGTGTCTTAATATAAATGCATGAACGTTCCTAAGCCAGCTATGTATGCTTCTCTCTGCATTTCTTTTTTAGAATGCTGGCCCTTTTGCATGTCTTAAAAAGAAATTTACAGAGTTTTTCATTATTAAAATAGTGTTTTTATCTCCTTTGGGATCTGATGAATGCCATCCTTTCAGAACTGTATCTTTGCAGACCAAGGGGAAGGGAGGAAAAAGTCACGACAATTTTTTTTTTTTTTTAAAGAAAAAATAGTAGTAGCTCATGCTTTAGTATTTAACATGTTTCTTTAAAAAACAGCACAATTCACCTGTGGGCTAAGGGCCATGACTGTAATGTTTGACTGTAAAAGGTAGGGGCTTTTTGGTAAACATTTGAGCATTTGGAAACATAAGGTTTTATAGAAACCATACTATGTCTTTATTGCCTTCACTGCTGGTGAAAGTCAAGGTGCCTTGTGGGAAACATAAGGAGTTGCTGAAGAGATGTGAATATTCTTCAAAATATTCTAAGGTCAAATCTCACCTATGAACTACCTGCTTGTTCCAAAAGGATCTTTCTCTGGTGCCTAGGTCCCGATTCAAATATATTCATTCCATGTATTCCAAATGAAACGTAGTTCTTGCATTGACTTCCAAAGACTTTAAATCACATCCTAAGCACTTTACTGATGAAGTACATCTTGTTTTGGTAGCCTTCTCACTGAAATCAATGGGAACTTTCCCAGGTTAAGGAGAACTTTCCTTTTTACCTCCAAAATGTGTTGCAGGTAACTGGAAGATCTGCTTTTGCTGCCCATGCTTTTGAGTAGTTGCACCTGTACAGTGCCATTATTTACCACTTAGTTCAAGTTCAGGAGTGGGGCTAGTGCAGGTGAACTGCCCATATGTGGTGCTCAAGCTCCTGAGCAATTCACATATGGATCCCATACTGTGCTGATGTCGAATCACCGATAGCCAGACTGTGCGGACATCAGAGCTGATGGCTACTGGGAATTCCTCAATCTTGGAGGACACAAGCAAACAGAGGCTAATGCTTGTGCATTGACATGGGAGCAGAGAGGCACAGTTAGAGCTGCTGTGGCCCACAGGTGAATTTTGGGACTCTCACAGAGAACTACAATCATCTCTGACTTCCGACCTATTTCTGGAATTTGCCCTTTTTACTTAGTGGTTGAAATATGGGTTATGAAGGCAAGAGTAGGAGTGGATCCTGTTGGCAGAGATTTCTTGACACTAAATCATAGTACCATCCTGCTGACTCCAAGGGCAGGAGACCAGCCTCCCTGAGGGTTCCTGGGCTGCCTGAGGAAGATGGAGATGGCTGGTCATCAAGCCCTACAGCCACAACTTTACTACTGTGACTCTAACACCTCTAGAGGCACACACTCCCCCTTACATGCTGCCTAATGTCCCACTAAAGAGGATTTGAGTGGTAGGAGAATGAAACTCAGCAGTGACTAGATAGTACAATTACTGTCAGTTTGGAGTTCACACTTCACATATTTTACATACAGTTACAGATTTGAAAGAAAAAGGGACTATGTATGCACAAGACTTTCTTTTATATGTGCAGGCACATGCCTGGACTTGCTGAAGTGTCAGGGTAAAGGAATACCTCTGACGCTCCTATAGATATGCCGATCCCAAGCTAGGGACTGTGAAATTCTATCTAAACACTCACTTCTGCTCCAGACCTGTCTCTGGTCTAGGCCTTTTGCAGTGACCTATGGTTTTAAGGTGCCCAGTTTCCCCAAAAGGAAAAGTAACAGCACACTTGTTTTGCTGCAAGACACCCAAGGTACATCTGCGCTGGCGTGCACAGAATGAGACCTGGTGTTGCTCTGGCTCTGCCATAGGGACCCTGCCCTAGGCCTGACTCCTGGTGAGAGCTGGCTGGGAATGAAAGGGGCCAAGGCAGCTCAATGCTGGTAAAATCTTACCCTCTGTCATTTCCAGACACTGCTTAACCATGCTTCGTTTTTCAGTATTAGCATTCCCCAAATGTCTTCGAGGTCGACAAAAGGAACTGACCGCAGGTTAGCTGAGTTTCCCTAGTAGAGCCCTCATCTCGGGCACAGTATGTTTTTGCTAGAAAGGCAGCTCTGTTGCAGTCAGGGAAAGGGGCCTGATCCAAACCCGACTGAAATCTTCAGTAGGATTTAGATTAAGCCCACAAATCCTGATCCCGCAAAGATTTAAGCTTCTGCATAACTTTACATATGTGAATAGTCTCATTGAGGTCAAACAAATTAAAATAATGCATGACTAACGAATTAAAATAATGCACCTGCTTAAGTCTTGGCAGTATTGGGGCTATAATGAACTGGAGAAAAAAAAAGAAAAAGAAAAAGCTGACTTTCAGAGCTATTAAGGTGTTATTTCAGAAACCTTAGCCAGTGACAATTGTATTTACATGTGCCATGTAAAGTCTAAATGAATGGGAGTGTTTGTTCATCCGTGTCATGTATTTGGGTCAATAAGGGATCCCATATGGCTTCAAAGGTTTGGGTTTTTTATTCTACTCAGAAAAGCACCTGAAAGTATTAGTTTTTCAGCCTGATCCTAGAGGGATCAATGGATGTTTTTACTGTACAGAGACTGAAGGTTTGGGATTGCAGGCCTTATTAAAAATGGGCCCATATGGAAAGAAAAACCATGTGACAGGCTGAGTGAAAGGTCTGCAATGCTGCAAGGGCTTCCTCACAATGCAAGAAGCTGATTCCTCTCTAAAATAAGGGTAGAAGTTAATTACAGGGACAGAGTGAGCCCTGTGCTAAATCAATGTTTGAGCTGAGGCGTGAGGGTGATATGTGCTGGTGCATGCAGTGACTTGCTGCTTGCCCGTGCCATCTTCTCCTCCCTCCCCTCTGCTTTCAGACTCGGGTTTCCATCCCTGGACTCATCTCAGCTGCCACTGGAAAGCAGTTCCTCTTCCAGGCAGCAAAACCAGGGAAAGCAGTACCTGTGGTTAACGCACCTTTCACCCAACTCCCCTCTGTGTTCCAGGGGCACAAGCTTCCCTCAGTGTGTGGCGTTTCTGGGGAAAGCGCCTGCCTGCTTGCTTCTGTTTTCTGCTTGGGTTGGGATTCATGCATTTGGGTTTTTCCAGAGCTTGTGTGCCAGCAGAGCCCTCAAAATAGGGTCTAAACAAGAAATTAATTGTGTGTAGGAACTGGAGCAGCTCTGTATACAGGGAAGATTTTAGCTGTAATGTGTAATCATTATCCTTATGCTTAAAAAGTTCTCTGTGCTTCATCAAGCACCACAAAAACATGCTTACATATGAAAAGCACTACTGTGCCAGACACAGCATACTTACAAACTCATTGATGACAGTTTCTTTTCATGAGTTGACCTAGACCATTCCCCCAGTGCAAGCACTGTTCTGGGTCTTATTGAAGACAGAAATATATTCCAAAGATTGAGAGCTCTTATTTTTATAGTTTCCAGCCCCAGAGGAGCAGGGAGGCAAAACTGGCCTTGAACTGCTGGTCTGGCCTTACTACTAGCTGGACTTGATGATACTCAGTCTCACCAGCATTGAGCCTTGAGGGAGAAAATGGAGCTCGGCAAGCAAAAGGTGACATGCTTATAGTGTGCATTTGCTGGAAATAGAAGCCCCACAAAGGGATCATCAGATGGAACTGTCTGGTCCAAGCCCTAGGTTTGGGAAGCCAGAGACTATATTGCAGTATGAACCTAATACAGGGATCAGAACAGCCTCCCCTGTTGTACTGCTGTTTGAACAACCTGAATCAGAATCAAAAGGGATAAAAGATGAGATGCTTTTGTTGTCAACACCAGGCATCAGGTAGCGTCAAGAAGCCCTACTTGGGGAAATGTAAACCAAAGAAAATCCATCACCTAGGCTGAAGGGTCCAGGGCAACCCTATGGACAAACTGCCTTGTCCCCAGGAGCTGCAGCAGAAGTAGTGTGGTTATGTCCACCACAGCAGAGGAAAAAGCAGGGCATATACTTGTAGATATGGGGAACAAATCTGAATTCTGATGGTAAGATCTTATTGTCACACTCTAGGAGACTAGAGGCTTCTGCTACTGTCTTTGTAGGAAAAGACTGGGCCAGCTGGGAGTTTTTTCTTATGGCAGCATCATATAACAGCATGTGGGGGCCAAAACTCTGGGAGCTAGGGAAAATTTATTGAGATATCCACATCCAACAGTAATCAGAATACTTATCATCTCTATGTCATACCTCCTCAGTAGATCCCAAAAGGGAGCGTTCGTATTAAATGAAATGAGGTGAAAGGGCTTTCTCCAAATTACGTAGCCAGTACTGAAGCCCATCGGCACTGGGCTGTCGATGCCCCGTGGTCTGTCCTCTGACCCAAACCAAAGAGGTCTGGGGAAATAATACACTCTCCATTCAACTCTCAGTGATAGGACTTTTAGTGACAGCTTTAAAAATACCTTTTCTTTTTTTTTTTTTGTGAAGAGGCAATGTCACTGTGAGGAAAGTTGTTGCTCTAGCCTAATTATTTGTGTGTATTTACAAGTACTTCCCACACAAGCACAAAGATACTCAATAACCATAGCCTATTAGTGGCTTCAGACCAGTGAGATCAGTCTTGTAAATATAAAAAATAAAAAGGCACAAAAATAATATTTACAAAAAAATTGAAAAATTATTTTATTGCATATGTGCATTTGATCTTTTGCTGTAGAAAGACTTTCAGACTACTAAATGCTATTAGACTTTTTAGAGGAGAAAAAAAAACCAAACTGCCAAGTGTATTTATTTATTTTAAATTATTTGGAAGGACCAGAAGTATGAGCAGCTGGTAAACTTCTCTTGATTATTTTCCCCTACTTTTCTAATAATGAACTCAAATGATTTTAGCACCTTAAAAATACTGTGCTTAAACAGACTATGCGTAGGCAAATTTAGAACTGTACAGAAATCCTGGAACACAGAAGTCATTATAGGGGAAAAAAAAACCTAACAAAGAGAAATGAGAGGTAGAGAGAAGTAATAATAGAAAGAATAAGAAGCCATTTAAGGGACATACATAGTTAACAGCTAGAAGCCCACATAGGAAAGGATTTTGCAGCCTTATGAGGTGTGTTGAAGGATGAGTGGTTCGTAATGATGCTAATAATTTTGGGCGTCTGTAAGCTGAGGGAACGCTGAGAATGAGAAGACAATGGTAGAGAAGGGGTTGGGGCATCAGTGCTTGAGGAGAGTAGGAGTGGGTACCTCTCCCTACCCTCCGTGATGGGCAAACATAGTGTCAGCCTTTCAGGAGCAGGTCCTGCTGTCCCTCCACTGAATTCACAGTGCCAGAGCAAGATGAGATGGAAAAAGAGCCTTTCCCATGCACAACCCCCAGCAACACCTCCCAGGTTCCCACCGTGCTCTCCTAGGAGCCCAGCCAAACTCTCTCAGCCTTTGTAATGACTGGGATGGGAAATTCAACATTGCTCGCATAGCTGAGGTGGCTCTGGGAAGGAGTTTAGAAAGATAATTACCAGCTATCTCCCTTCCATGCCTCCCTAGGAGGCTGGTGCAAGCGTGAGTCCAATGGAGGGGTAGGACAATGAGTTTGGCAGAGCTGGCATGGGTGGTGTTTTCAAGGTGTTTGCAGGAAGAGTGCAGCAGTGGCAGCCCATTGTGAGGTCTGACCTGTGCAAGCAGTTAGATGACACTGCTGGTCTAGAAGCAAGTATAGGGTCTGTGGCCCCAGTTGTCTTCAGTTAGACTGTAGATTGTTTTATAGGCCACATCTTTCCAAAAATATCCCATTCAAAAGGCAGTCTCTAACTAGGGAGAGTATGACCTTTCAAACTTAGTGGAGCTTTTTTAAGGGAAGATTGACTTAATGGTGTATTTGAACAAAACCTGTCACAAATACATACTATTGGATTACTTCAGTACGAATGCCTAACGGAAATAACTAATGATATCCTGAAGAGCTGTGCAGAAGAAAGACCACTGTAAACAAAACTGACCATGTACTTTAGGATCCTGCTTTTAAGAGACCTTGACTGTGCTCTACGCTTTAATAGTGTATTTGAAGACTCGCATTCTGTTCCCTTTTCAGTGAAATTGTGCAAATAAGTATATATATTTACATTCCAAAAGTACCATTGCACAATTTTGTAACCATGCCTAATTTTTTTTGAGTAGACTAGGAGCAAGCAATGGGAGATTATGAGCAACCTACACCCTCGGTCACAGGCAGTCTCTTGGCTTTTCTGGTTTTATCTATCATTTCTCACTTTAATGGTGTGTGAACTTTCAGTGTGCCTGAGGAAAAGCTCTCTCCCCTTGAGATGGAAGCGAGAAGGGAGATCGAAGGCAAGGGGGCTGAATGATGCTTCCCTGCAACATCTCAACAGCAATCCCTAGAAAGGTGGAGGCTGGAGTTCAGCCTGGCTCTGTTGCTTCTCCTTCACTCATGAGGTGTCTGCCAGGTTGTTGACCTTGCCAGAGTCCTCCAAAGATTTCCTTTTGAGGTTGAGAAGTTTTTCCTTTCATTGAAACTCACACTTGGACTTGAGAAGTTTTGATTTTGGTACTAACACTTAACCAAAAGTGTACTTGAGGATTCTCACTCCGCTACATGTTTTGCAGCACTCCAGGGAAGTGAAAAAGCTGTTCTGTATTTGAAAACCCAAGGAACGAGTTAATTGCCAGTTGCCTATAATCCAAGCTGATGACAGCAGCATGAGGGACAGGTGTGGAAGGGCAGAGCAGCCCAAATGACATGTTGTTTCTCCGCTCTGCAGAGAGATTGAAAGGTGGCAGCACTGCCACTGCTGCATGAGCTTCCTTAGAGGAAGAGGGCTCTCAGATGTACAGTCCAGCTAGGTAGTTTCCCACATGAAATGAAGAGAGAAGACAGAGAGACAGGAACAAGTGAGATTGAAGTGGAACTGCAGTGGCTCTTCCCGGGACCATGGTGGCTACTGAAGGTGTTGTAGTTGGTCATTTTTTCCTTGCTTGTAGTTCTGTGCTTGTGTAGCAGCCAGTGAGGGCCTGGTGCTCTGGCACCTTTAGTAGGCAGCCAGAGCACAGGGATTTGCTGTTTCTTTAATGAGATGAAAAATATGTGAATCTCTTTCATTCAACTGGTGGTTGTAACCCCTCTGCTCCGATTGGCTCCTGCCCGGCAATATTTTAAACTGTTTCGCAAGCAAGAAAAGAGATGCAACCTCAGCTCTTTGCACCATTCAGCTGAAGTAGGAAAAATTCAAAAAAATTACATGAAAGAGAAGATGGGGAAAAAAAAAAACCCCACCCCAAAAGGCAAAGTAAATGGGCTGTGAAACTGCTGATAGAGAAAATGTTTTCATAAAGTGGAGACCGTTCCGAGTCACACTTCTCCTTTGAGTCCAGCATTGCTCCTGTTGGCACTGACAGGAGTTTTGGCATGGCGGGCCCGAATTAGACCCTTCTCTTAATTCCCATTGATGCTGTTTCACCTCTCTTATTTGGTCATTTTGTTGTATTTATGATGCTCTTGTACCTTCTTGTTCAGTTTTGTGAGGAGTCCCCAGGTGTGATGTGCATCCCCCTGAGATGGTGTAAGACTGTTCCCTGTTTTTCCCACAGAGGATGTCACTTGGGGCTTCTGAGACTGCTGCTCCCAAAGGGTGCTTTAGGAGTCCCCTGTTTCAGACCTGTGGACACATGGGGAGGGACCTGTCATCTCCAGGCCATGGAATATGTTCTTCTTTCCCAAGTGCTGATGGCTTGTTTTGTCCCACGTGCTGATGACTGTGGTCTGTTTATTCCTGTGTTTATCACAGCATCAGGAAAAGACCAGCCTATAAGACATATAGGCTAGATAACAGATCTTTGCAGTTTTACTAATTTTCCTTCCAACTTCTCAGTTTTCCTGCTGCTTTCCTATGCTCTGACTGAAAAAAAGCCCAGAAAAAAAACCCCAGGTATGGAGGTTACGGAGCAAGTCAAGTTTGTAAACACTAAGGAGGGGGAGGCTATGTAAATCTGTTAGGCAATTTTCATGTTGACAGCTGGCATTTAGCACTTAACTGTGTAAGCATTTTAGGAATAATGACCAGTGTGCTCAGTGTCAATGCTTTTAAATCTTCCTTAGCCTTTCTCTACTGAAAGCCCTACAAAAATACCTTTGAGAAAGTAGACAAGCAAATAGCAGAAATTGTTGGTGGGCCTTACAATTTCTGTTTAGCTACAGAAATGGAAATCAAGACTATTCTACCTGAAACAAAGCATTTCAGATAAATGCATCTGAGAGAATGTGTATCCCAAATTCAATTCTACAAGTATCCATTCCTATGGCAAAGTCATGCTTCAAGGCCTTTGTTACCAGAATGACAAAATCTTCCTATGTGGTCTCTCCAGTATCGCAAATGATGCTTTTAAGTTTGACTGACGGCTCAGGCCAGTGTTCCTTTGATTATGAATGAGGTAAAGTGTTTGCATAGAAGAATGGTATTTTTATAGAAGATCTCTCAGCAGTAGAACTAGTAAAATTTTCAGTCAGAGTTTACTCATTGAAAAGTGGGAGGTTGGCTGAAAAAAGTAGGAAAATCTGGGTCTTTTCAACTGCTGAAGTTGCTATCTTGTGTTTAGAAATAATGCTTCATTTAAAAATGCTGTTAAGCACATTTTTAAAGATTAATAGGACAGGAAAACAAAATATTTTAGGTTGAGTTCAATATTTACTTTGCACCCAAAATATAGTTTTTAGTTCTGTGCAGTTTGGATTTTTCTTTCTGGAGACACAATCTGATGAATAAGAATTATCCATATGGGGAAACACAAAGCAACTTTTTACCTATTGTTTCTTTTTATCTGTTATGCTAAAAAAAAGAGATAAGGTGGTCCTCAACAGTTATATTGAAGTGCTTTAAAAAGTTACCACCCCTCAGTTAAGATGTGATAACTGGCCATGTGTACTTTTCTGCTTCAAATGTAAATCTTGTTTATTAATTTCATGTTAAGATGTTTCTACTTCATTGTCTATGATTATATATTTTTTAAATTAGTGATTGAACTGCCTTGTTTAAGCTGTAAGTCTGATGATGTTCATTTCCACTAGTTACATAACTTTGCACTTACAAAAAGAGGCTCATCTGCAAAACTTCGTTTAAGGAGAAAGAGCATATACTTTCTGCTGGCATGTGTTAACGTTTGAGGTATGTCCAATAACAAGTCAAAGCTGGTCCCCTGTTAAAATTTGCAGTTTCAGGCTATGTCAAAGAAAACAGATGAAGTCTGAAATAAAGCTGAGTCAAGTACATGGAGAAGTGTTTCTTGCTTTGGCATTCATGCACCTGAGCAAGGGTCAATGTGATGCATTAGAATACAAGAAAAACTGTTGATGTTCTCACACTGTGCAGAAGTAGTGAAAATACTTTATATCTGAATAAAAATAGGAACTTCATATCAGTGCTGGAAAAGATTAAGTCATCAGTGAAAATAATTTGGGGAAATTTCTTCAATGGAATAACAGTTTTATTGGCTGGTAACTTAATAAAAAAATTTGTAAAGAATAAGCAGTACAAACATTTACACTATCTGTTGCTTATTAGGTAATCTGATACAATAGGACAGATTCTGGTTGCATTCCTGTTGGATATAAACCTAAAATAACTTCCATGATGCTGTTATGCTTTTTGTACTACGCTGTGGGACAAACAGCAAGCAGGTCATTTTTTCGCTCTTTTTTCAACGCTGTCAGGGGAAATCACACATTGCTGATGAAAATCTTTTGGTTAATCCGTGAAGACATGATGGTTATTTGTATGGAAAAAGTCAAGGTGAATAGCCTGTCCATAAAAATACTTAGGCAAGTGGGTGTTCCTCTTGGTCATGTTTTCCTGGCTCAGCAACCATCTTTCTGGGCACGGTGGATACACGGGTCTCCTGTGAGGAGGAATTAAATCTTCATCTCTATCATTTTGTTGTCTCAAGTAAGTGGTCACACTTCTTACCACAGAAATACAGAGGATACAGGGCTTACCCATATCGTCCTTTCTTCTACTCTTCCTGGCAAGTCTGACTGGAGATCCATCATTCTAGAAAATTCTGCCAGACTAGTGACCCTTTGAGATTAATATATTTGAATTGAATACAAAGCAGTGCAAAATTTGCCTCTCTACAGCAAAGCAAGGTGTTTCTTTCTAAAACTGATCTGCAGATAGGATGTCTTGTGCAGAGGTTATATTTTTCAGGGCAATAATAGCCTTTTACTATTTGCCTTAGTATCTGTTTTACTTACTGTCTCCAGTAAGAGACCTTGGTTTTGCAGATTCAGGTTAAAAGGCATACAGATTAAAAATCACTGGTATATTCTACCATATTGCATCACTTTTCTTCAGTATTTAACCTACTGCTCATTTACTATTAGACTTATTTCTGATTCAAGTTAATGTGCTGCAATGTATTTGGTGGTGATAACATTAAAAGTGGAAATATTCTATCCCTACTTTCATTTCTGTCCTGATACCATGGTGCATCATTTCCACTGTCTCTGCTGTGTTTGAACTGCGCTGTCACGCCACGGGCACGAGACAGCTCCTCTTTTAAGTGGCACTAGCTGTCAACTGGTCCACACAAATGCCAGGCAGAGAGAGTTGCACACAATCCTCTTCACCTTTTATTTGAGGGGCAAATATACTTTCAAGATTGAACCATTTAGGTTGGAAAATACTGAAGTCCAACCATTAACGTAGCAATGACAGGTCCCCCACTAAGCCATGTCCCTAAGCACGACATCTCTGCTGATGACCTGATCGAATGCATAATTCCACTCTGGTCTTCAGATGTGCATTCCCCGTGCCATTCAACTACTGTTACTGATTTCTAGCAACTTCTTCAAGGAGTTTTAACTTTGCATGTGATTAAATAGGTCAGATCCTGGAGTCTCCCTCTTCTGATAATTTACTTCTTCTTTGCAGGTCACAGGGAGAGCAGGGTTTAAATAGGAAATTGACATCTGCTATACAGTCACATGGAGCTTGTCTATATTTAGGTTGATGTCTGCAGCAGCTACACTCATCATGATCATCCTCAGACTAATTACGGCATTCAAACATACCAGTCTTGCTTTCCTGCTGGATTGAATCTGGAGTCACATCACAGTACTTGCCTGGTGTAATAGAAAGTAGTATCTCCTTCCTGCTGCTCAGATAAAGCTTCAAGTAGAGTTTAAGCAAGGTTGAAACCATGCCAGTTTCTAATGTATTGCCACAAATAGTTACCAAATGTTTGAACGTGGAAAAGATGGCTTGTGTCTGTGTTACAGCTACAGCATTCTTGCATGGGAATATAATCTTGTATGGTACGGGAATATAAACTTGATACAGAATCTTTGTTCAGAATAAATGATATAACTGATAAAACAGGCAAGTTTTTGGCCAAGAAGAGTTTTCCTCAATTTTTGAAAAAAATACTGTCTAAGAAATTGCTGAGTTTAAAAGCTTTAGCATTTTCCACACTTAAAGACTCTTCTGGCTGGAGTTATGATTTAACATACTTGCTTGCTTAGAACTTATTCAAAAAAAGCTAAACTTGAATAAAAAGAAAAATCTCAAGTCCCAAACAGAGACATCTTTAGCAGCAAAGTTCTTCATGTTCAAAAAGCCCACAGATTAGAGATGGTTAGTAAAAGCTTAGGGCAGCTGAAACTCAAACCCCCAAATGGGTTAAACATGAAGTTTTGGGTTCTGAAGCCATCATCTGCAAGTTTTTCAATTTGCTAATTAAATATGAATTTATTCACATTTGCGTTACACTGCTTTATCTGCTGGGGGGTGCTGACACCACAGTCCTGACAAAAGTACTGGTGTGGTTGCAGCTACTCTTTCTCTTGGCAAAAGTCTGTATCTGCTTGAGGGAGCACAAGCAATACAATTATGCTGCCAGAGCAGTATGAAAAAATGCTCTGTGGTGTGGACAAGGCTTCCAAGCACTGGTCTGATCTAAACTTCTGGAAGTTAACAGTTGTACTGACTGCAGTCTCTTTTGGGCCAGAGCTTGGAACGCCCTTCACATGCTTCCTTACAGGAAGAGGAAGATGATTTGCCAGTAGTGCTGCAGCTGGCTGACTTTGTGGGAAACCTGTAAAATACGGAGTGAAAATGGCAGGCATATATAATTGTTGTGATTTGAAAAGGCTTGTACTTGCATCTGGTTATACTGTGCTGCTCCTGGAACCAGTCTCAACCATTTTTGTGTGGAGTGGTGTCCGAACACAGAGGAGGAACATATTTTCTGCCCCTACGAGTCTAACCACAAGGGACAGTGTTGCCTCAAACCTAGAGGCAGTGAAGCTTTTCTAATTCTCCTGCCTATTCAGGTGGCGCAGAAAGCCAAGTAAAACATCCTTAGTGTAGGATATTATTATACTTCTAGGAGAAGATTTGAAATTTTCTCACTTGTTGGTGGTCAGTGATGTAGCATCCTCTAGGGAGTCATCAACTGACAGGAAATGTGTGCACTTACTCATTTCTGCAGAGAAACTGAATAGGAGAGAAGGTTTGTGTATTCCTCATTTGGGTTGCATTTTTTCTTTCCTTCTTTCTTTCTGTTTTTTTTTAACAAGATGGCCTGTGCTAGAGAAAACAAACTAAACTCTTTTTTTCTCTCTCCATTCCTAGTCTCTCAATATGCTATAAATACCATCCCACAATTTAGCGTTCTTAATTAATATGTACTTTCCATTACCTTCCTTTTGGAGAGTTCATTATCTTGAGGAATGTAACTCTTCATTCAAACATTTCATTTTGTAGCAGGAGAAAGAGACAGAGAAGAACTTCTTTAACTGGATTGTGTAACAATGGCTGTGATAATAATTGTCTGGGAGAATTATATGAAGGTAACAAAAGGCCTTACAAAATGAGTACATTGCAAAGACTCTTTTATGACTGAAAAATACTGATGTGTCCTTAAAAGAGAGAGAGGAAAAAAAGTAGGAGTTGGGTGATTTTGTAGGCAAATGCAAAATTACATTGAAGTTTGTCTTTGTACAAGAAAGATATTTCCTTAGGGCTGCCAGAGGAATACTTAACGCTTTTTTGTTTCCCCACCCTTCTTCCCACAGCACACATTCCTTCTCTTGCTTTAACACCAATGAGAGGCTGGGCTAGTCAGCCTGACACGGTCTCTGCCCATTTTGTGTCCACTCAGTGTTCGTCAAGTGGCGCAGCTCTGTGACTTTCTTCGGCTACTGTGCCAGTGTGATTTATCTCTGTACAGACAGCCTGTGGTCAATTTATTTTGGTAGTCTAGGCTCACTGTTGGTATATCACCCTTTAGGGCCCAGTTGTCCAAATAAGGCCAGCAGAGGTAGTCCAGGGTCTCCACTGAGTTTGATGTGGAGAGGTTGGGGGTGCATACAGGCTGTATAAGTAGGAGACGGAGTGGAAAGCAGATAGAGACGCAGAAGGGGCATACTAGTTATTCTGGGCACCCATCACCATGACAGCTACCTATTATTAGATCTATCATATACACACTTATTTCCACAGCATGTAGAGGGCTGGTCTACTAGTTGAAAAATGGTTTTCTGCCCCTTTTAAAATTTCAGATACTTTATTGGACCCATTTGACAAGCTTGTTTTTTTTTTTTTCCTTAACTAAGTTACAATCATGAAAAGGCTGTTTCTCTTATCATTTATTTCTGCTAAAAGGTTGCACTTGCTGTCACCATTTGGAACACTGTAGCCGTGTGTACTGAACACTGTGTTCAGAAATTCTTATTTTTGTCACTAAAGTACAGCTGTATCTTAAGGGTGGTACAGAATTAGAATAAGGTATAATGAAGTACTGTAGGTTGCTAATACTCATCACGCTTAGCAGCACCTTCGTATATGGAAATGTGCTACTTTACACATCTGGATAAAAGGAACAAACAAGGAAGAGAGATTGAAATTCCTTTAACGCTAGCAAGGGAACTGTCATCTTCAATGTAACTGGTAATTTCTTCCTGTAGTTGGTGACTCCCCAGATGACCATCTTTTCATGGCTAGTGTTAATGTTAGGCACTTTAAAGGGATGAGAATGTGGGGGGAAAAATCTGCTTTGAAAAGCAGTTTATTTTGCTGAGAGGGTGGTGGTTGGCTGGATCAGCTCTCTGAACTGGCTAACCACGTGGCTGTAAGTGCTGCTGCTGCAGAGAAGGTGGTAGTGGGGTACAGAAGTGTGTGAATGGAAGCAGGAGAGAAAGCAGAGCATGGCAGACCCAGGCAAGGTCCCTCTGTGGGTCTCTGATGTGTAATGCTGCCATACCTCATTTCTCTAGGCCTAGCTACAAGGTGGAACTTGCAACCTTCTAGGTGCAGTGGTGGGTTACAAACATAACACGGACTGAAGAGCTAAGGAGCCTCTGAATAAAACCCATGAGAGTCAGCAAGCACAGCAGAATCTGTTTAAGGTTAAGAGGAAGCTCTGAGGAGAGAGGCACTTTTTAAATCCCATCCCTAGCTGAGTCTGAGATGTCTCAGGCAGCATTAAGGACCCTTTGGACTTCAACTGGGAAGTATCCCCTTGAGGCAGACATTTAAAGTGTCTCAGCAGGCTGAGGATGGTAGAAATACTGAAGTCTATTTCCCTATGGATTAGTGACCCACCCTTTCCCACAGTCCCACTGCAACGACCTTTGATTCCAGCTCTGTTCTCCCACTGCAGTATGGCTTTTGCCCCATAGGGACATGATTCCCCAGTTCCATGCTCAATGCTTCTCCTGATTAAACTCCATGGTTGGAGGCAGTATGGTCACTGCCATGTCACTCTACTCCACAGACAAGCCATGGCTTCAGCTTGACTCTTTAAGTGACACTGAGTCACTGAAGGTGGCTGGGAAAGACAAGAAAGATTAGGAATACTGGTTAACAACAGAAGCATTTAAGTGGGCATTAAAAAAAGGCAGCAGTGTTTTTTAGAGTGTTTAGGGGGGCGGAAATTAAGTAATCTTAATCTCTTTTTGACTGCAAGGTTTGTAATTCATGCAGAAATGGGAGCAGTTCCTGAAATGGGTATGGGAGGTGGCACCTACACACCCACCCTGCATGCTGGGTGCTCTCAGGAGCTCTGAGTGAGGCTAGTGGCAGCAGGGCTCAGTGAATAAAGTCAGTGGGAGTCCTCAAAGTTTCTTCCAAGGTGGAGATCAAACCTCTCTGGTGGCATGGGCTCGCAGTTTCTCCTGAGCAGTGACTGAAAGGCAGAGTTGCTTTTTAGGGATGCTTGTGCAAACCCTGTTCAGGGAGCACAGGGCAGAGTAGCTTTTCCAGGGCTGCCTGCTCATGTCAGCAGAT
>NW_009732217.1:231-15400 GCF_000703405.1 Apaloderma vittatum | reverse complement strand
CTTCGTACCTCGTCCCTCCCCCCCCAAACAGGCCCTTTCCCTAGTCAAAGCCTGTTTTTCCAAGCCAGTCACTAAATCAGTCGGATGTGTCTCCCTTCCCCCACCTGACACAGTGACGATGAGTGCCTGCTGATCATTTCTTTCATGTAGTCCCTGCTGGTTGCTGCTTCGGTTATTAAAAGATAAAAAAACCCAAACAAACAAACCAAAAAAGCAACTAACCAAAAAAAACCAAACAACCAAATAAAAAACAGGAAAAAAAACCCCAAAACAAAAAAACCAAACCCGAGCAAGCCCACTGCTGCTCCCACCTCTATGGCCAAAGCGGTACCCTGAGATGCTATGAATAGCAGAGATCTGGTGTCTGTGCAATGTTTTACCCGACCCATCCCACACCTCTTTGGCTGAGAATGAAGGATGGAAGAGATGGGGGGTGTGATGGTATAAAATTATTCCCGCGGACCTAGAGGAGGTGGAGCTTTCTTTTCTCTGCTTCCTTTGAGTTGCAGCAGTCCTGAGCAAGCCCAGGGCTGCGGTGTCGGCGCGTAAGAAGGGGGCTGAACTTGGGTGTACTTTGTCAGACCTGGGTTTAGAACAAAGCCCCCACCTCCCGCAGCAAGAAGGAGAGGCCGGAGCATCCCTCCCCTTCCCTCGGCCGCTCTCCCTGCTGCCCGGCGGATCCGGCATCCTTGGCTGGCTGTCCCCCTTCCTCCTCCTCCTCCCCCCACGCCTCGGCCCGCTAAAACGCACACACCCAGCGGCTTTAATGTGGTAAAAGACGAGACCTTGAGAAAAGTCAAAAGCATGTGAGGAAGAAAACAGGTTGGACATGTAAAGAGAAAAAAGAGTTCAAGAGTTTCACCAGTGAGCCATGAAATGAAAAGTAACAGCTGATGTACTGGAGGGAAGGAGCAGAGAGTCATCAGCAGAAACTATGGATCCAAGGTTAACGGTGGGGGGAGGGATGGGGAGCTGAAACTTAAAGTAATTACCAAGGCAAAAGAGAGAGACAGAAAAAGAGATCCAGGCTATTGCCTTGCATGTGCTGCAGTCGCTGGGAAAGAATCACTAAGAAAACTCCTGGCTACACGTTATCAAAAGCCTTTCCGTTGTCGAGAGCCAATGTCCATCTCCTGTAAAAGCACGAGGCTGAGCACCTGATTTCCTTAAAAAAAAAAATAAATCCCAGCGGGCTTCCAAGAATTTGCATTTTCTACCCCCACAGTTGCATGCCCGGCAGGCTGAAAAGAAAAAAATTACTTCACTTTTTCTTTTCCCCCTAGCTAGAAAATATATACAGAAATAAAGAGATGATGAGTGGTAGTAGTGGTGTAGGGGGTAGTCATGCAGCTAGGTGTAGGTTAAAATTACCAACAATAACTGGGAAAGAACACCCCCTTAATTTTCATTTAGAAATATTTAAATGAATGTGTTAAAAACTGAGAAGAATGTTGTGTTGTCCTGGCAAGATGTGAAGCTGAAGGCACAAAAGTGAAATCAAATCTGAGGGAGAATCTTTCCTGCTCCTGTTTAAATTAAATACCTCATATACAAAGAAGAAAAGCAGGGTGAAAGTTTTCCCGTTTGGCAGCCCTAGGGCTCGGAGCTCAAGCTCTAATGCACAGAGCGGGGTGGCGTGTCGCGTCCCTGTCGCAGTTCCAGCAACCCACAAGCAGTTTGCGTGTGCGGGCGAGGCTGGTGCACCAAGTTGGCCGAACCCCAAGAGCAATGAAGCCGAGGTGTTCCGAGGGAGGGAGTTCTCACCACCCGCTCCCTTTGCCACGATGCCCCCGGCAAGCTGCCCTGCGGAAAGGGCCGCGGCAGCCAGACCCCCCAGCCGCAGCCCCTGCTCCTCTTTTGTTCCAAAGGCAGCCGCAGCTGGACTACATTTCCCAGCAGGCTCTACAGAGGAGAAGGGGGGGAGGGAGAATGGCTTTTCCACCCTTCTTCCTCCCCCATCACATTCCTCCTCAGTGAAGAGGGAAAAAAAGAAAAAAAACAACCTCCAAACATATTCACTTTGCTGACACATCGTGTGCGTCGAGCATGCGAGAAGGGCAGGGCTGAAAGAGGCAGAGCATGGAAAATAAAGGGAAACTTGCTGCCTTCAAAATCAAACTCCAGAGACACATTAAAAAAAAAAAAAAAGGAAGGAAAAGACTAAACAGTTAAATCCTGAAGCAGAGGAAGGACATAGCCCTGAGCTCTGAAATCTTAATAAATACACAGAGGAGAGATGATAACTGTGTTCTTTTGTATGCAGGGATGAACGAGATTGTTGCCAGTCACTCCGGATCCACAACTTATGCAACTGTTTCTCCATCACAAACCAAAGCACATGCGTGTCTTGCATAATGTTGTGTGCCTCCACACAAATGTTTCTTTTCTGGCCCCTGTAGAGTCTACAGATTGCTTTACTGATCTTCTGCATCAGATGGCTTTATCCTTCTGGTACTGCATATATTCAGATCTGAGGTCTGTGTAAATATGTATAAACAAAACACATATTTTGTAATGGGTTTATTTTTAGTCCCTGTGTTTTTATGCTAGGGAGAAAGAAGTTTGTTTAATTAATATTGAACCTGTTGGTGTAAGAGTGCTTAGCGCTAAAAGAGATTTGGTGGAAGCTGAAGTCTTAGCAAGGTTTAAAAAAGAACCCCAAACAACAAAAAAACCCTCACATTAAAAATGGCTGGGTTTAAGTGGTCTACCTATAAACACTGCCGTTTCAGTTACACCTTTGACTTCAGCAAAGTGATGCCAGTTAAAATGAAGAGATGTTGTCCTCAGATTTCTAAAGAATCCTGGTGACAGAGTTTCTCTCTAACAAGAGACTGGAAGCCGTGATTATAATGAACCGAAGAAGCTGCTTGCCAAGCCTCTGCTCCTTGGGGAGCCGATTCAACTCACACAGTCATGTGCTATGGTGTGTGCATGTGTTTAGAAGCTAAATCTGAACAACTAAAGCAAAACTTAATAGGAGACCTCATGTTTGAGTGTGGGGATGTGTGCATATATGTGTGAGTGTAAATGTATAGGTATTGTGTACATGTGTGTGTATGTGTGCAGACATATATACACACATAAGTACTGTGTATCCACCATGTATCAACTGTCTGTGTGATAAGAGATAAATATAACATCAATATACACAATTGTCTGTGTGATAAAAGACAAACATAATGTCAATATACATGAGATTGAATTTTATTTGAGATGGTCAGTTGGATTAACTTCTCTGGCTGGTTTGGCAGAGAAAATTATTCTCATTCAGCTGTAGATTTCATCACAGTATTTTGTCCTTGGTGTCCTAGGATAACTTGCTATGATTTTTTAATTTTAAAGATCTTTACATGTATATACTAAAAATAAATAAAAAAAATAAATATTAAAAAAAATCCTGTGCTGCTGATAGCACTTAACCGTTCTGGAGGGAACAGTTTTCACATTAGTGTTTTCTGTTCACTTTTGAATTGTAACAAAGATAACAGTCCATGCTGCTTTAGTCCATTACACCGTTGCTTTTGTCACTGAAGTCAGGGCTTCAATCTTACTGAGGATTGATGAAATATATTAACAACCAGCATTGTATTCACTGAAATTAAAATTGATATCCAGGTGGTGGTTTTATATCAACCAAGCAGGACTTAGATGGTTGTTGTATCTTTATTACACATACTACAAGAAACAGAATTTTGAGCCAGATTTGTGACTTCAAGGGCCAGCTGTGAGAAAGGGTGGTAAGGAGGCACTATATCTCAGATGGGCCCCTTAGGGTTGTATTTTTTTCTCAAATCCTGTTTGTTCTTAAGAACAAGTACCAATTTCCCCAATCAGCATGTTGCTACCTCCTTCCTTTTCCAGACAGCTCCTGGTCCTGTCCACTGAGTGGTGGAGGGATGGTGGCAGGTTCTCTCCATTCCTCCATTTTCACCTTTCCACCTATTGCAGTGGAGAACTGTCTGAATTTCCTATTTTCCATTTGAACACCAAGCTCTGGTGTGTTTTGTGTGCCTCTGTGGTGGTAATAGTGGGTTTGCTCAGACTCTTGTGGCTGAGCTGTACTATGAGTCACAGTATAGTTATCTAGTAGCGAGTTCTGCTGGGATATTTTCTTGAATCTTTATATTGCATTTTTTAGTCCTTCTTGAGGTGTACCTCCATAAGGTGTAACCTCTCTGTAGGACAAGCTTGAGGGCTTCTTCAGCTTTGGTATAGGAAATATGGATTAGAGCCAGAAGAATCACCTTTGCTAGAAGATTTTTGAGACTCATTGCAGGAGTGTTGGGCCAGATGACCTTTAAAAGTCCCTTCCAACTCAAGCCATTCTATGATTCTACGTTCAGATATTGAGGTGCCTTCAGATGATACATAAAGTAAGAAGGAAGGAGGATACATTTTCTAAACCATTTGTTGATTGGACTAGTTTCTACAATTCTTTCATTTCCCAAAGCTGAGTGCAGAATTATCTTCAGATTGCAATTTCTCCACTGCAGCCTTCTATCTTGCAAGAGTTAGGTGAACTTGGTTCGAACAGTTTCTTTTGTGACCTCCTGTTTAACATGTTTTGCCACATATTCTTTTTCTGCAGCTCTTCATTCCACATAGCTGCATTTTGTCAAGGCATTCACTCCATGATTGTGCTCACTGAATTCCTTCTGCGCTCAGTGAGAATATGATGTTTCAAAGGTATTCAAGACTGGACCCAAATACAAGTTTTTCCATTTCAACACGTGGCTAATGAAAACATTACTCTTCCTACCTTGTTCTCACTTAATTTCTCTCTTGCTCTGCCATCATTTTGTTAATAATTCTTGTCATTATATAGCTTAAAACCTGATTTTACTGCCTTGTTGGTGTACTGAGCCCAGATCTGGCTTTGATGAAAATAAAGATCTCCTAGGTTTAAGAAGGATCAGGACTACTGTCTGCATGAAAGTCAAGCTGTAAACCTGGTCTTGCAGTTCATGCTCATGCAAGCTGGACCACTGGAACAAGCCCTGCATGTCCTTAGGCAAGCCTCATTGAAGTCAATGTGCATTAAGGCTGAATAAAGGAATTCATTGATTTCAGTGGTTTTAATCTCATGTGTCAAGATTTATTCATGTGAGCTGCAGAATCATGTTTCAGAGCTGATGATATTTCATACTGTAAAACAGATGCCCAGACCAGAAGCTAGATCTCTGGTTGATAGTCTCCTTATGAACACTGCTGGATTCCTGTTCGTATTTTATGTGTAACATTTGAAATAATAACTGAGGACGTTTTAAATCAGGTAGATACAAAAATATTGTTAGTAGCAAACACATTTTGTATTTTTCTATCACTGCAGAGCAGATGAGTCTGGAATGCATTTGGCAAGGTAAGATGTGTTTCAGAGCCTAACATAAAGATAATTAAGAAAAAAAGATTAACAGAAAGCGTTGTTTCACTGATATTGTAACAAATAAAACAAGTCAAGAAATGGAGGGGAAGAGTAGAGACCAATGGACTCACTTCAAGTTGTGTAGAATCAAGTGAGGGAAAACTTGGATCTCAGCAAAACTCATTTCCCTGTTTAACTTGGGTCCTGCAAAGTAGTCCTAAAGGGATTCATTGCTGAGAGAGAGTGAGCCCAGAAAGCCATTGAGCTAGTCCTTTTAGTAAGATCACATTTATTTTCACGTGCCTTTTTAGAGCATAGATTTACAACTGGGAATTTGAAGGGAAACCTTTAGGAACAGAAGCCAGAGAGTACAGGATTGACCTCTCCAAGTCATGGTCTTTAGATCCAAATTGTTTTTCATTACTCTCCTTTAATTTTTGTAATCATGTAGTCCCCAGCAATGCAAATCAACCAAGGGTAAGATGAAGAATCATGGGGACCAGAGGACATACACAGACATTCTGACAGCAAAAACAGTATTGCTGAGCCAGGGCACTCAAACTTCATGAGTCAGCCTGTTCCTAGCTAATCATGAGACTGAATAAAAAAATCATGAGTTGTTCCCAAAGTAAATTTGGGCTTCCTTTTGCTTGCTTTCTGATTCTGATTTTGTCGTATGCCAGGGATATGTTCGGAAGTTTATCCCAATAAATAGAAGAACTAGAAGGGAATTTTAGTCTAGAAGAAAAGGTATTTTAAAAAGCAAATCAAATGCTAGCAAATCAAATGCTAGTCTTGCAAGTATGGACAGAATTGTAAAAGAGGTTTTTGCAGACATAAACAGAGTTAAACAGGCATCAAAGGACACAGTAGTATGAATTGCTTGGCATCCTTATACAACTCACCTAGTATTTAACTGGGACGAGGACAGGGACGCTGACATTTAGCCCAGAAAAAGACAAGGAAAGCATACAGACTGGGAATTTAGTGTGGTAAATACACAGGAAGTATCAAGACACCAGTCACCTATTTTGCTCAACTTGGATGAATGCAGCTCCAAGATTTGCATCAGCTTTCAGGCTATGTGTAATTCAGTCTGTTTGCTCTCATCTATGTAGCATGTCTACATCTAAGACACAGTATCTTTCCACAGGAGACACTATTACACCCAAGACCTGCAAGCGCACTTGAAGTCCTGTGTTCAATTAGGAAAGGAGAACTAGCAAGGTGTATATACCTAGCATATATATACCCCCTCCTTTATTTTGATAGCCCTGGCAACTCTTAGAAAATGCTCAAAAGCCTTTTGTTTTACTAGCTTTTGGACAAGGGTTTATGAGTGCGGTGAGAGCACTTTAATACCCTACAAGAACATTGGTGGTCAGGGGAGAAACACTCATTCACTCGAGGGTTTAATCTATTTTTTCTGGTGCTCTGTTGTGTTTTGCAGCCTTTGCACATCTTTTGTTGCACTTATGCTTAGTGCAGAGAGGACTATTTAAAGAACCTCAGTATGTTTATTTAAAGAAGTGAAAAAAATCCTGAGAATGCAGAATGTACATTTTAATATTCTTTGGAACTGTTCCCTGTGATTAGGTGTTCAGTAAGATACAATGACCAATCTTGCATTGAACACAGGGACTTTCTGTCATTACTATTTTTTTCTTAATTTTATTTAAATTAAATTTTTTAACCTCAGCGTATACAGCTCCTAGCACAGTTGTCCTATCAGGGAGCCTATGTGTGTGTTGCTGCAATACTAGGAGAAAACTAGTATCTCATGCTCCAGAGAATGAGTGCGTGGACTGTATGTACAATATATCCTGTTGCTCACCACTTCTCATTTGGCTTTCTCAGACCCCCTATTTCGAAGCTGATATTCCCACAGCCTCGCTGTGGTGCTGTTTAGTGTTACTTTCAAGTGATATTAACAGGGATGGTATTGATCTGAATATATTCCCAGAGTGATCCTTGGAGCAAAATTTGTTGAACGAGTGTTATTTACAAATTCACCCCAATGTACAAAAGAAATTCAATTCTTTTTTCAAAGCAGAGTGATAAAAGGATTCTGGTGACTGCATCAGCCTTGCAAAACAGAGGGAGACTGGAAGTGCAGGACAACGCCAGCAACAACAAAATTGAAAAAGACGATGGGGAAGAGAAGAAAAAAGAAATACAATATCTGGGAGGCTTCTGTAATTAAAACCCAATTAAATATTTGTGCTTTGCAAATGATACAAATTGATATAGTTTTAAAAATCCATTACTGGTACTCCACTATGGGAGTTCAATATATTTTCTGCCCTAGGGCTCTGTTCAGCAGAAATGTTAAGCAGGGCTTCTCTGTGCAGGAGCCTGCTGAATACAGTGAAATGGGCTTCTTCATCTTTTCATCCTATTCAGCAGAAATTTGACTGTCCCGTGAAAATGTTTCTCAGTACTGCTGGGGACATTCGCACAGGGCCAAAGAGAGGTGAAGGCTTCATTGTAATACTTCTCTTGCTCCCTGCTGGGTCACTGTCTGCTCATTGTACTACAAAGCCCTGTTGCATTCTGCCACAGAAATTAATTTAATATTTTCATCTGAAGCAATACAAAAACGTTTGCAGGCACTTTATATAAGAGCAAAATGTGGCATCAGGCAGCTAAGTCAATTAGGATGGAGTCAAGGTGACAGGTGTCAGTGCTTCTTCTATACTGAGCACTTGTCTCTTCACGAGAAGATGACAGAGATCACAAAGTCTGTGGCCTCTGCCAGAGCCAGGCCTGGTTTCTAGGGTATTAGGCCAAACACAGAATTTCCCTCATGACAGACAACTTGTTTGGTCAAGTGAAGACATTAGTGGCATAGGTACCTCTATCTTAACAGGAGAGGTGAATTGTGAGTAGGCTTGGGCTGATAGTTGATTATTCTCTCCTTGCCCTACTAGAAAGCTCAAGTAAAGCATTTTACAAACTTCCCAAGAGACTTAAATTCATAACATTTATTGGAAAGAGGCTTCTAAATCTCCTTGGCAGCCTGGGAAACCTCAGACTTAATGTGAGACCCTTTTTGAATTATTGTGATTTTCAGCCAGGTATGAAGCTGCCCAAGTGTTTCCATGCACTACGGGGAGCAGAAGCTGTTCAGAAAGCATTTTGTAGAAACAGTTGGCTCATTACCTCCTGCCTGAAAAAGAGGTCAAGGCGTGCTCTGGAGAGAGATGCTGGAAGGTATGGACTGCTCCTTCCCAAGGAAGGAGACAGATTGACTAACAGCAAGGAGAGAACTTGCAATGAACTTCAATATCCTGTTGAATTCTTCATTAATATGAAATGTTTGGGAGTAGGTGATATTCAGAAGAGGTAGGATTCTTTTCTCAAAGGAAATTAAGAGCCCAATCTCAATGACTCAACAGGGCTCAAGTGTGAATGCACACATCCTGATGTGTGGGGTTCTGAGCAACTGAATCTAGTTAAAGATGTCCCTGCTCACTGCAGGGAAGTTGGACTAGATGACCTCTATAGGTCCCTTCCAATCCAACCTGTTCTATGTTTCTATGCAAGTTTTTTTCCTAAACTTTTTACGCTTTGACACAATGTTATGCTTTACTAGCTATAAGTCCCAGTTCTTATGCTTCTAGCCTAAATATATACATACAAACATATATATATATATATTTAAAGGTAGTGAATTAGGCTACTATTTGTTTTCAGGTGTGTAACTTGATATGTCTCAAAGTGACTTGATTATCTTGAAAAACAAACAAACAAAAAGATAGGACCATTTCCAATAAGAGAAGAGAAACACCCCGAATTTGCTGATCAAATTTTAAATCCTTGACCCTCAAGGTCATGAGAGGGATTTTCGGAAGTGCTCAGCATTATTATACTTCATTTGAATTTTACCCTTCACTTCAAAGTTCATGATGTTAGCCCAGTGTGGAAGTTTTAAAAATCACACTGCATTGATTTAAATCTACCAGGCAGCGATTATGCTTTGCACTGACACCACAGGTGTAAATCAGGGGTGTGTTACACTCTCAGGACTTGCTTCAGCAGTTCGGTCCAAGAACATCACCTCCTCTGAGTAAGCTACTAGATGTTCTTTCTGCATTGGCTGCACTGTACGATTCCTTGACATTCCTCATCTTTTCCAGAAAGAACATTTTCTTGACCAGCTTTTCCCAAATGTCCAGGACTATGTGGAGCTTAGCTAGATTTCCACACAGGCAGCTCTGTAATTTGGGGACAGTACTACAGCTTGGGTTTACACAGTGTTACACCTTGTATGGTCTTTTACAGGGATCTGAAAGTCTATTTAGAGAGGTTCAAATTTTTTTTAAAAAAAACACCACGACAACAACAACAACAACAAAATCAACTGAGAAGGGAACTATTTGTTTTAACTCTTCCCAGGAAAAAAGAATTCAAAAATCCCCTATGGGGTATCATGCTTCCAAAAAGCAGCTCATTTACTTTACCAGGCACCATAGAATATGTCATATGTGAGAAGCAGCATAGAAAAAATTAAGTTTGGTATTTAGATGACTTTACCTTTTTGCCCCAAAATAAAGAGTGCATGCCTAGCTTGTGATTTTGGGAGAATGAATGACAGGACTTTAATCAGTTCTTCATGATCATTCTCGGCAAAAGAAAGAAAGGTATTGTTTATCCCTTTTACCTGAAGTTGTATGTTACACTTACTGATGCAGCTGTTTTTCATAAAAACAGCATGGGGGCAGTGCTGCTGAGACTTGCAAACGTGCCAGAAGTTTTTATTTTAATAGTGTTTTTTTTTCTTGCATTGGAATGTCTGCATTTTTCAAAAGTCCTTTTACCTGTGGGCATACAGCACAGGGAGGAACCTTCCAAGGACTGAAATGAAAGCAAAAGACTAACTGATGATTTACATGTCATATAACCCACTGGTAGTTTGTCAAATGTATAAAAGTAGTGGTAGCATTTTGCATTTAAAGGGCCAAATTTTTTTCTGCAGGTGTAATCAGGCACTTCCCACAGAAGCCAGTAAGAGCTGTCTGCAGATAGAATAAAATCTTGTCCTGTCTTGAGATTCACAGTCTGTTTGGTAGGTCCGATCCTGTGATCCAGATAGATGCTTAAAATGAGATAGGTAGGAAAATCAGGGGAAATATAAGAAAGGGAAGGATAGGATGAAAGCCAGAACAGGAAAGCACTTATAACACAATGGGAGAACAAGGGTTAGTGTTATAACTAGAGAAATGCCTAGAGCTGATAATGGAAAGACTAATTGCAAACACTGGACTTGAGACTACAAGACGAAGAGCACCTAACACCTTCTGAAATCAAACAAATTGGTGCTTTGCAGGATAGATCAACTTCTAAAGATCCCAGACAGCTTGGGATCCAAGTCAGAGGTGTGAATACTTTTATAATTCTGGCCTTCTGGGCCCTCAAACCTTCTGTGTTGTGGAAACCTGTGTTCCAGAACTGGGATGCAGCTGATATGAATGAATGTAGCGTGACAGAGAAATCTCATAAGCCAAGTCCCGAATGCCACGCTAGAGCAAGGAAAAGGAAGTTTGCCTGTATAATAATAGGACACAAGCTGCAGAAAAGCCTCAAGGTGTTCCATTGTGGGTGCTTGTTTTGTAGAAGTAACTTTTAGAGACGGGCCAAAGTGAGTATTGTTGTCTTTGGCTGCACCCTAAAATGCCTGTGTATCTGCTTTTAGATTATGACTATAACCTATAATAACACCCTGTCTTCTGTTATATTGATACTGTAACTTCTACAGTTTTTGATACGATCATTCTCTCGCTAAGCAAGCCTACTAGACTAGAGTCTTTGAGTTAGGGAGGTTCTTGTGCCTGTCCTGACTGATATTAAGAGTATTGTGGAAAAATCAGGACGTGTAAGTCCTTTCTGTGGATATAGAAAAAGTAAAGCAAGAAGACAAACATGTTTCAAAAAATCCTGATGCTTCTTTAAAGACAGCTTCCTGCGTATCTGAGATGTTGGCTTTTCACTGCTATTCATATTCCTTCCCTCTGATAATCACAGAGAATTCATTAAGTTCCTGATTCATTTTGCCTCTCCCAAAGGTTCTTCCACCAAAGACACGAGCTGGCTACATCTCTCAGTCTCGTTGAGATAGCCATTGTCTCTAGTCCCCAGCTAAATTGACTCTGGGAAGAGGAAAAAGTTTACTTCCACAAAATAATTCCAGTTCTCTAAAGCATCTCCTCAGGTAAGCCACAGAAATTATCTTAAAAGGGGAAGGATGATATTGCAGGATGGAGGTATCCAGAAATTACAGGGCAAACTACGTATCTTGGAGAGATCAGCTAACCTTAAGCCTCTCAGCATAGCTTCAAGCTCCACTCTTCTTCTTTCTTACCTGTCTGGTTCCTAAGCTTTATACCCACTGGTTATTACCACTTGCAGAAAGAGCCCTTACCCTTGCAGGACAGCTGATAGAAGCCTGTACAAAGATGAACCAGCATGGTACATTGCCATTCACTTCAGGTACTTCCCCAGGGCAGCCTATGTTGAGCAGCTGCTTCTTTCTTGTTCTGCTGCCTGTGATTTTATTATCTTCAGACACCATCCTTTGCCAGTTTGGGAAGAGGAATTTTAAGTGCGTGGAATTTGCAATAAAGCCACTGTTCGTCTTTACAAATCACCATCCAGTACTTTATGCCTCCACATCTTTGTAGAATCCTTTGTAGGAAAGGGAGGGAGCATATTACACAAGGGAATCTGGGGATGTGGATTTGCCGAGTTAATTGAAATAAAAATATGGTATTACCAAAAGCAATTAAGTGCCTCGTTCTTCGTATCTTTGCAAGCCTTGTCCTGAATCAATAATAGTATCTGGTAAGGGAGGAAGATCATTACCTCTTGTGCGGATTTGAAGTGTGAGATTCAGCTCCCAGGTGCTGGATTCCTGGCTACTTGTAATTAGATGCATTAGAAGTAAGAACTTTTGGTCTTGTCGTTTTGATACAAGGATTGGTCCTGAATCTCTGTACGCAGGAGATATTGTTACAAAACGTGTTATTTATTGGTGCTCTATTCATACTCTATTGTGCATTTTTAGGTAATCCTATAATGTAGGCCAATCTGTGAAAAACATTTCTGCAGTAACTTTTTGCAGAAAAAAGGATCTGATTTAGATTTGTGCACGTAAGTAACTTAATTGCCAAAGGCTATCAAACTGATTTATGTGCACAAAGCTTTTCATGAATGGAAATGTTTGTAAAATTGACCTGTTGGTCCTTATTCATCCAATATCATACAGAAAACAACAAAACTTTTGGCAACAGAAAAGTTACATTTATATTTTGCTGTAGAACACACACTTTTTCTCCAGGCTTGAGAAGTATTTTTTTTATATAAAAGTCCCCATCCACGCTCTGAACATGATCTCCACTGCAAGGAGAAAGGTGGGGTACAGTTTCTTCTAGAGGACTGATGAAGTTCCACAACTTCTAAAAACAAGGATAAGCTTTCCAGAGGTCAATGAAAAACATATTTAATCACATGACATGTCACACTTCATATAACATGACTTTTTTTTGTTAGCACCTACCATAAATGTCTATGCTTACGCAGACCTCTCTACAACACTGCCAGCCATTCTACTTGCCCTTTCCCTTTGCATTTTCCAGCTAAACTGTGAGTGTCCCTTACGCAGATGAATAGATGGAAGGGAAGCTCACTGAGTTTGCATGTCCCTCCAGCAAGCAGGATGACTTTTGCTGCTATAATACTCAACTAAATTGCATAAAGCTGTTAACATTTTTATAGGTGACTGCATGATGTTATTGCATAAATGTATTTGACAGATTAATGTATTTTACACAGCCTCCCTAGAAAACAATATAAGCAGTATCAATAAATGAAAAGCAATGTACTTCATTATGTTTCATAATTTATATTTCTATTAAAATCTGTGACCCATCATAGCACTGTAGATATATAAACCGATTTTTGAATGGATAGCAGGTTGAAACTAATTTCTAAATTTTTCCTGTTGGCATCTCACTGATGTGGGAAGAACAGCACGATAGTCCCCATCCCTTGCAGGTAACATCATAAAATTGTACACTTCATGAAACTGTACACTTGTTTGCAAGAAGTTAGGGTAACAGTAATTGCAGATTTTATTCTGATGAACAAGTGACTATTTTATAATGCTGAGAAAAAGTCTCTTTGCTCTACCAATGAAATATGAATTGAGAAAACCAACCATCAAAATGTCAATTAATTAAGAAGTAATACATAAAGCCTTCACACTTTACTTGTTTGGTCAGTTTTAGTTGATGGCCTGATTCTGAACTCACAGAAGTTTTGCACTGGTATAACCAGAGGTTACGAATGTAACGTTCCCAATTTACAAAATCTTTCAGGCTTAGATTTCCTAAAAGTTGGTTCAAATGCTTCATTAGCTTGTTTAGAGCCATTTTAAATTTCTGAATGAATGCTCTAAAAACCTAGCCTACTCAGGCATTTCAGATGTCAGGTCTTAACATACCTTGCAAAGCCCTACTTTAGTCAGATCTAGCACTGCAAAATGCCTTTGTACAGAACATATGAGATGTTACACTGGTTCTACACTGAAACATTTTCATATTCATCAGTGTCTGCAGGATTGACCTATTTGCCTTTACAAATGTGAGTAGAGTTTAGATTTTAAAAATCCCCTATAGAGCTAAGCCATTTTATTGATTGAGAATTAAACAGCCCCTCTGATATATTTGATCCAGACATCAAGCATACTGTGGAAAATAAACTGACTTAGACATTATCCTAAGATAAAGAATGAAACTAGCTTCTTGATTTCACCCGTTCAAGCTGTGTGCAGACACTAAACAAATGCTGTAAATGTAGTCTGTTACCATATCAAACACTACTAACCTGAATAAAGCTCTTTTAAAATAATTTTTTTAATTGTAAGGTTAATAGACATTTTCAGTTTAGTCTTTATTCCTAATTTTGGCAGGCTGAGAATAGTTCACCATGAATCTTCATATGATTTTAACGTAAGAGGTTGTGTTGTATTTGGATAGAATATATTTGATAAGCTTAATGAAAATTGAATACATTGTTTTGGTCTCCCAGCATGTTATAGCTCAAAACAGTCTTAGTTACAGTATAGTTGATGTAGGTTGGTTTTGGTGTGTATTGGTGTCTTTAATTAGTTTTGAGATGAATTTAATTAGTTATTAAAATTGGCATCTAAGCACATCTGGAGCACAGTGGTGCTTTAAATACTGACTAATCTTTTAGTGCGAGTTTCAACTTAATATTTTAGTGCAGTTTAAATAAAACATCAGTGTTCAGTCATCGCAGGATGGGAGTATGCATGCATCAAGGTTCTGGTCACCAGCACTGCACCAGCTAACTGCTTGTTAAAACGTGCCCTAAGTTTCGACTGTCGTCTATAAAATTATTCTGAGCCTTAATTTTGGCTTCCAGCTCCACTTTGGCCGTGCATCAAGCCAACAGTAAATCTAAGTGCACAGCTCCTCTTACAGCATTGAAAATACTGTAGATACATGGCAAAACACTGACTTCATATAGATTCATGCTGCTGGTTTAAATGTATTTAAAAAATTGACAGCTGGCTGTTTGGGTGTTTGGGCTCTCAAGTTAATTGAAGGCCTGAAAACAGCTCGCTCACCAGAAGAACTTTAGTCCTCCTGAAACTACTCTGCTTTTCAACATGGTTCAGGTTCGACATCCCGTTCCGGGCTGTGAGGGCACCACCAGCAGGCTTGGCACAACCCAGGGGTACAGCAGCCTCTTGAACTCCAGGGTCACCCTGCCCGACGCCAT
>NW_009732217.1:0-218 GCF_000703405.1 Apaloderma vittatum | reverse complement strand
GGGGACACCGCCCTCGCCGTTGAAGCCAGCGCCTGCTGTAGGCGCCGCTTGACGCACGCACAGCCCGGGTTTCCCCGGACCGCCGGGACGCCGGCAGGAGCCCGACCTGTTGAGGTGGAAGCTTGTTTTTGGGGTGGGAGTCCCCTCACAGGCCTGTCCCACAGCTGCCCGCGTGCCGCCGGACGGGAGTCGCCTCACACGCCCTCACTAACGGCTGG
>NW_009732216.1:0-2953 GCF_000703405.1 Apaloderma vittatum | reverse complement strand
CTCAGTACAAGAGAGATATCGAGGTGCTGGAATGGGTGCAGAGGAGGGCAAAGAAGCTGATGAAGGGACTGGAGAATAGATCGTATGAGGACCGTTTGAAGGAGTTAGATGTGTTTAGTTTGAGGAAGCGGAGGCTGAGGGGAGACCTCATCACTCTCTACAACTACCTGAAAGGACATTGTGGAGAGGTTGGTGCTGGTCTCTTTTCTCGGGTAATTAGTGATATAACTAGAGGGAATGGCTTCAAGGTTAAACAAGGTAGGTTTAGACTAGACCCTAGGAAGAAGTTCTTCACAGAAAGAGTTGTGGGATATTGGAACAGGCTGCCCAGGGAGGTGGTTGAGTCGCCATCCCTGGATGTGTTTAAGCATCGCTTGGATGTGTTGTTGCGTGATATGGTCTAGGGGTGAAATTGTAAGTAGGATTAATGGTTGGACACGATGATCCCAAGGGTCTTTTCCAACCTGGATGATTCCGTGATTCTGTGATTTACGTCTGCAGAGCAAACATTGTCTGATTAATGCCTCATTCTCACCAACATCAAGTGCTTCCTAGCTTATTGCTTGGGATCCCATATCTCTAGACAGGTTTCTGTTGAGAGGTCTACCTATTCAGTTCACTGACAGCTGTTCTTTCAGACAAGGAATCTTGCCATTGAATCACCTCTGAGAATGAAACTCCCTCATTCCTCCCATCTACCAGCAAACATAATGTCTTCTCTATCCAACCTCCTCATGCATTACTTCTGTGAGACTGGCCCTAATGTACTTGTTCTGTTTGCTAGGTCAAGAGAATGATGGCTAAGAGGGGGAGGATAACAGACAACTTCTGATGGATACCTTGGAATGACTTTTTGAATTCCAGTTATTTTGAATATAGTAGGACTTTCAGCACATAGAACTAGACTTGAGAAAAATCACAAAAGTTTCTACAGGTATATTAATGGCAAGAAAAATACTAGGCAAGGTCTGAGTCCCCTGAGAAAGATAAAGTGTGAACTGGTGAAAAGTGATATGGAGAAGGCTGAGGTTCTCAACAATTCTTTTCCTCTGTCTTCACTGGCAAAGGCTCCAGCCACACTCCCGAAGTCACAGAAGACAATGGTAGGGGTTGGATGAAATAACTGCCCATTGTAAGTGAGAATCAGGTTTGTGACCATCTGATGAACCTGAAAGTGTACCAAGTCCATGAGACCTGACGGGATACACCCATGAGTGCTGAGGAAACAGGCGGATGAGGTTGCTAAACCCCTCTCTATTATATTCCAAAAGTCATAGCAGTCCAGTGAAGTCTCCACTGACTGGAAAAGTGGAAATATAATCCCCATTTTCAAAAAGGGAAAGAAGGATGAACTAGGGAACTAGAGGCTGGTCAGTCTCACCTCCATAAATGGTAAGATTATGGAGCAGATCCTCCTGGAGGCACTGCTGAGGCAGAAGAATAATGAAGAGGTGATTGGGTACAGTCAACATTTATCCTTCACTAAGGGCAAATCATGCCTGACAAATCTGATGTCTTTCTATGACAAGGTCATAACTTCAATAGACAAAGGAAGAACAACTGACATCATTTACTTGGACCAGAGCAAAGCCTTTGGCACTGTCCCAGACGCCATCCTGGTCTCCAAGCTGATAAAATATGGTTTTGATGGGAACTGGCTTGATGGTTGCCCCCAAAGAGTGCCTTTCATTGGGTCCATGTCCAAGTGGAAGCCAGTGACAAGTAGAGTCCCTCAAGGATCCGTACTGTGACCAGTCTTGTTTAAAATCTTTGTTAGCAACATGGACGGTGGCACTGAGTGCACCCTCAGCAAGTTTGCTGATGACATCCTGTGGGGGGCAGCGGACACGCTGGAGGGTAGGGATGCCATCCAGAGGGACCTCGACAGGCTGGAGAGGTGGGCCCAGACCAACCTCATGAAGTTCAACAAGACCAAGTGCAAGGTCCTCCATCTCAGTCAGGGCAATCCCAAGCACTGATATAGGCTGGGCAGTGACTGGCTTGAGAGCAGCCCTGAAGAAAAGGACTTGAGGATACTGGTGGACCAGAAGCTCAACGTAAGCCATCAGTGTGCAGTTGCAGCCCAGAAAGCCAATCGTATCCTGGGCTGCATCACAAGATGTGCGGTCAGCAAGTCGAGGGAGGTAATTCTCTCTCTCTACTCCACTCTCAAGAGATCCCACCTCAAGTACTGCGTCCAGTTCTGGAGCCAACAGCACAAGAAAGATATGGTCATACTAGAACTTGTCCAGAGAAGGGCCACAAGGAGGGTTAGACGGCTGGAGCACCTCTCTTGTGAAGACAGACTGAGAGAGTTGGGATTGTTCAGTCTGGAGAAAAGAAGGATTCAAGGAGACCTTATTGTGGCCTTACAGTATCTCAAGTGGACCTAAAAAACAAACATATTTAACACAGTCTCTTACAGTGGGTGGAAAAAATGTTTCATCTCTTCTGTCTGATAATACCAGAATAAGGAACTGTCTGTCGTGGGTTAGGGCTGGGCCGGCCACTAACACAGACAGACGCTCTCTAACTCCCTCTTCCTCCCCCCTAAATGGGAAGGAAAAGGGAATGAAGCAGAGAGACTTTCCGGTTAGAGAAGAAAAAAAAACTACTACAGCTTTAATGAAACAATAATAATAGAAAATAACAGTGGAATGATAAAAAAGTAAAGAACTATATACAACTATAGATAATAGCCCGATATCAAACCTGACTCCCTCCCCCAAATAGCAATCACCACTGATGCTGCAGAGCAGGAGGCACTGGGGAAACCCCAGGCTCAGCGGCGGCGGCAGGGAGATGGATACAGGGAGCTGGATTTGGGAACTCAGGATCCGGATCAAAAGCAGGAGGTCAGATGGAGTCCTCTCTGGATGCCGACCATTGCAGAAGAGGGCAAAGAAGAAGGGCAAAAGCAGCACGGAACTCTCGTGATCACTCAATTTATACT